>NC_059220.1:5831879-5851879 GCF_020615455.1 Coregonus clupeaformis
TCTCATCCTCAGAGAGATGCATGACGCACATACTCTTCCCAAACTCAAAGACTAACCGGATCAGATCATCACAACCTGTCAGACAGACAGAGAGACAGGAGAAGTTATGTGGGTCAGATCATCACAACCTGTCAGACAGAGAGACAGGAGAAGTTATGTGGGTCAGATCATCACAACCTGTCAGACAGACAGAGAGACAGGAGAAGTTATGTGGGTCAGATCATCACAACCTGTCAGACAGACAGAGAGACAGGAGAAGTTATGTGGGTCAGATCATCACAACCTGTCAGACAGACAGAGAGACAGGAGAAGTTATGTGGGTCAGATCATCACAACCTGTCAGACAGACAGACAGAGAGACAGGAGAAGTTATGTGGGTCAGATCATCACAACAGCATAGGACACAGAGCAGGATATCAGGATCCGAACAGACGTCACCTGACCTGCATTGCTTTGGAGTACAGTCAGTCTAATCATATCTCATCATATCCTAGTGGCCCAGCCATTCAGTCAGAGGTAGTCAAAAAGAGTCCCTAATAATAACAAACAACTTCATCTCCAATTAAATCTATGGTTCTGAAACTGCTGAACCTCAACAACAGATCCAAGGGGATAGAAGTGTTCTGCTGGGTTGTATTCTGATTTACCTAATGCTTTGAAGACATCGGTCCCGGCGTATTTCCCATCAAAGTAGACGGTGCTGTTCTGAGAGTCAAAGGCACGACACATCCTGATGAACACCACCTCAAGAGACCCTGAGGAGAGACAACATAACTTAACCATCACTACAGGTCAGAGACAACATAACATAACCATCACTACAGGTCAGAGAGACAACATAACATAACCATCACTACAGGTCAGAGAGACAACATAATAATATAATAATATAATATGCCATTTAGCAGACGCTTTTATCCAAAGCGACTTACAGTCGTGCGTGCATACATTTTTGTGTATGGGTGGTCCCGGGGATCGAACCCGCTACCTTGGCGTTACAAGCGCCGTGCTCTACCAGCTGAGCTACAGAGGACCACAACATAACATAACCATCACTACAGGTCAGAGAGACAACATAACATAACCATCACTACAGGTCAGAGAGACAACATAACATAACCATCACTACAGGTCAGAGAGACAACATAACATAACCATCACTACAGGTCAGAGAGACAACATAACATAACCATCACTACAGGTCAGAGAGACAACATAACATAACCATCACTACAGGTCAGAGACAACATAACATAACCATCACTGCAGGTCAGAGAGACAACATAACATAACCATCACTATAGGTCAGAGACAACATAACATAACCATCACTACAGGTCAGAGAAACAACATAACATAACCATCACTATAGGTCAGAGACAACATAACATAACCATCACTACAGGTCAGAGAGACAACATAACACAACCATCACTACAGGTCAGAGAGACAACATAACCATCACTACAGGTCAGAGACAACATAACATAACCATAACTACAGGTCAGAGACAACATAACATAACCATCACTACAGGTCAGAGACAACATAACATAACCATCACTCCAGGTCAGAGAGACAACATAACATAACCATCACTACAGGGCAGAGACAACATAACATAACCATCACTACAGGTCAGAGACAACATAACATAACCATCACTACAGGTCAGAGAGACAACATAACATAACCATCACTACAGGTCAGAGACAACATAACATAACCATCACTACAGGTCAGAGAGACAACATAACATAACCATCACTACAGGTCAGAGAGACAACATAACATAACCATCACTACAGGTCAGAGAGACAACATAACATAACTATCACTACAGGTCAGAGAGACAACATAACCATCACTACAAGTCAGAGACAACATAACATAACCATAACTACAGGTCAGAGACAACATAACTTAACCATCACTACAGGTCAGAGACAACATAACATAACCATCACTACAGGTCAGAGACAACATAACATAACCATCACTACAGGTCAGAGAGACAACATAACATAACCATCACTACAGGTCAGAGAGACAACATAACATAACCATCACTACAGGTCAGAGAGACAACATAACATAACCATCACTACAGGTCAGAGAGACAACATAACATAACCATCACTACAGGTCAGAGAGACAACATAACATAACCATCACTACAGGTCAGAGAGACAACATAACATAACCATCACTATAGGTCAGAGACAACATAACAAAACCATCACTACAGGTCAGAGAGACAACATATCATAACCATCACTACAGGTCAGAGAGACAACATAACATAACCATCACTACAGGTCAGAGAGACAACATAACATAACCATCACTACAGGTCAAGAGACAACATAACATAACCATCACTACAGGTCAGAGAGACAACATAACATAACCATCACTACAGGTCAGAGAGACAACATAACATAACCATCACTACAGGTCAGAGAGACAACATAACATAACCATCACTACAGGTCAGAGAGACAACATAACATAACCATCACTACAGGTCAGAGAGACAACATAACATAACCATCACTGCAGGTCAGAGAGACAACATAACATAACCATCACTACAGGTCAGAGACAACATAACATAACCATCACTACAGGTCAGAGAGAAACAACATAACATAACCATCACTACAGGTCAGAAGACAACATAACATAACCATCACTACAGGTCAGAGAGACAACATAACACAACCATCACTACAGGTCAGAGAGACAACATAACCATCACTACAGGTCAGAGACAACATAACATAACCATAACTACAGGTCAGAGACAACATAACATAACCATCACTACAGGTCAGAGACAACATAACATAACCATCACTCCAGGTCAGAGAGACAACATAACATAACCATCACTACAGGGCAGAGACAACATAACATAACCATCACTACAGGTCAGAGACAACATAACATAACCATCACTACAGGTCAGAGAGACAACATAACATAACCATCACTACAGGTCAGAGACAACATAACATAACCATCACTACAGGTCAGAGAGACAACATAACATAAACCATCACTACAGGTCAGAGAGACAACATAACATAACCATCACTACAGGTCAGAGAGACAACATAACATAACTATCACTACAGGTCAGAGAGACAACATAACCATCACTACAAGTCAGAGACAACATAACATAACCATAACTACAGGTCAGAGACAACATAACTTAACCATCACTACAGGTCAGAGACAACATAACATAACCATCACTACAGGTCAGAGAGACAACATAACATAACCATCACTACAGGTCAGAGAGACAACATAACATAACCATCACTACAGGTCAGAGAGACAACATAACATAACCATCACTACAGGTCAGAGAGACAACATAACATAACCATCACTACAGGTCAGAGAGACAACATAACATAACCATCACTACAGGTCAGAGAGACAACATAACATAACCATCACTACAGGTCAGAGAGACAACATAACATAACCATCACTACAGGTCAGAGAGACAACATAACATAACCATCACTACAGGTCAGAGAGACAACATAACATAACCATCACTACAGGTCAGAGAGACAACATAACATAACCATCACTACAGGTCAGAGAGACAACATAACATAACCATCACTACAGGTCAGAGAGACAACATAACATAACCATCACTACAGGTCAGAGAGACAACATAACATAACCATCACTACAGGTCAGAGACAACATAACATAACCATCACTACAGGTCAGAGACAACATAACATAACCATCACTACAGGTCAGAGAGACAACATAACATAACCATCACTACAGGTCAGAGACAACATAACATAACCATCACTACAGGTCAGAGACAACATAACATAACCATCACTACAGGTCAGAGACAACATAACATAACCATCACTACAGGTCAGAGAGACAACATAACATAACCATCACTACAGGTCAGAGAGACAACATAACATAACCATCACTACAGGTCAGAGAGACAACATAACATAACCATCACTACAGGTCAGAGACAACATAACATAACCATCACTACAGGTCAGAGAGACAACAACATAACATAACCATCACTACAGGTCAGAGAGACAACATAACATAACCATCACTACAGGTCAGAGAGACAACATAACATAACCATCACTACAGGTCAGAGAGACAACATAACATAACCATCACTACAGGTCAGAGACAACATAACATAACCATCACTACAGGTCAGAGAGACAACATAACATAACCATCACTACAGGTCAGAGAGACAACATAACATAACCATCACTACAGGTCAGAGAGACAACCTAACATAACCATCACTACAGAGAGACAACATAACATAACCATCACTACAGGTCAGAGACAACATAACATAACCATCACTACAGGTCAGAGACAACATAACATAACCATCACTACAGGTCAGAGAGACAACATAACATAACCATCACTCCAGGTCAGAGAGACAACATAACATAACCATCACTACAGGTCAGAGAGACAACATAACATAACCATCACTACAGGTCAGAGAGACAACATAACATAACCATCACTACAGGTCAGAGAGACAACATAACATAACCATCACTACAGGTCAGAGAGACAACATAACATAACCATCACTACAGGTCAGAGAGACAACATAACATAACCATCACTACAGGTCAGAGAGACAACATAACATAACCATCACTACAGTTCAGAGAGACAACATAACATAACCATCACTACAGGTCAGAGAGACAACATAACATAACCATCACTACTGGTCAGAGAGACAACATAACATAACCATCACTCCAGGTCAGAGAGACAACATAACATAACCATCACTACAGGTCAGAGACAACATAACATAACCATCACTACAGGTCAGAGAGACAACATAACATAACCATCACTACAGGTCAGAGAGACAACATAACATAACCATCACTACAGGTCAGAGAGACAACATAACATAACCATCACTACAGGTCAGAGAGACAACATAACATAACCATCACTCCAGGTCAGAGACAACATAACCATCACTACAGGTCAGAGACAACATAACATAACCATCACTACAGGTCAGAGAGACAACCTCAGCATTACTTTATGTTGTAAAGACAACACAATATCAACACAACAGGTTGGAGAGACAACAGCATGTCCTTGTGTAACCAAAGCACCTTTCTTATAGAAGTAGACAGTACATAGATTTGGGGTTGATTATCATGCGTTGTCATTATTAGATGTTCCATCATTTTGTCTACCTGCTTTGAGCAGCACTATCTGGTCGTTCTGACAGAGCTCCATGAAGCCGTCGATGCGTTTGGCGAACTCCACCACGTACTGGATGGCCTCTGTTATCTTGATGGCACACAGCTGCCACATCACCTCCTCCGGCTGACATCAACAACAACAACAATGTTAAAAGGGGGATAATTGTTGATGCCAGTAACAGAGAGAGAGAGAGAGAGAGAGAGAGAGAGAGAGAGAGAGAGAGAGAGAGAGAGAGAGAGAGAGAGAGAGAGAGAGAGAGAGAGAGAGAGAGAGAGAGAGAGAGGGTGACAAAGGCCTATGATGTGTGAGAGAACAACAGGAAGGAGAGGGAGGAGAGGAGAACAACAGGAAGGAGGGAGGAGAGGAGAACAACAGGAAGGAGGGAGGAGAGGAGAACAACAGGAAGGAGGGAGGAGAGGAGAACAACAGGAAGGAGGGAGGAGAGGAGAACAACAGGAAGGAGGGAGGAGAGGAGAGAGAGAAAAAGAAAGACTGTAGACGATAGTGTACTAGGTAGTGTGCTAGAGGTAGTGTACTAGAGGTAGTGTACTATGTAGTGTACTAGAGGTAGTGTACTAGAGGTAGTGTACTATGTAGTGTACTAGAGGTAGTGTACTAGGTAGTGTACTAGAGGTAGTGTACTAGGTAGTGTACTAGTGGTAGTGTACTAGGTAGTGTACTAGTGGTAGTGTACTAGAGGTAGTGTACTAGGTAGTGTACTAGGTAGTTTACTAGAGGTAGTGTACTAGTGGTAGTGTACTAGAGGTAGTGTACTAGTGGTATTGTACTAGTGGTAGTGTACTAGTGGTAGTGTACTAGAGGTAGTGTACTATGTAGTGTACTATGTAGTGTACTAGAGGTAGTGTACTAGAGGTAGTGTACTAGGTAGTGTACTAGAGGTAGTGTACTAGAGGTAGTGTACTAGGTAGAGTGTAGTGTACTAAGTAGTGTACTAGGTAGTGTACTAGGTAGTGTGTAGTGTACTAGGTAGTGTACTATGTAGTGTACTAGAGGTAGTGTACTAGAGGTAGTGTACTAGAGGTAGTGTACTAGGTAGTGTTTAGTGTACTAAGTAGTGTACTAGGTAGTGTACTAGGTAGTGTGTATTATTACCTTTGTCTGGTAGGTATCTATCTCTTCCTGGAAGAAGGCCTGCCAGGTCATGTTCTGTAGCTCCTCCCTCAAGTACTGACACGTATCCTGGTGGGACTTGGAGATGTTCTGGCCCAGGTGTTCTACAGGATAGAGCAACAGGACAACGTCAAGAGCTGGACCAGAACTGGTCAAGTACAACTTCAAGAGCTGGACCAGAACTGGTCATGTACAACGTCAAGAGCTGGACCAGAACTGGTCAAGTACAACGTCAAGAGCTGGACCAGAACTGGTCATGTACAACGTCAAGAGCTGGACCAGAACTGGTCAAGTACAACTACAAGAGCTGGATTGACCACAGTGGTACCCTTTTCACATTATGGTACCGACCCGAACCAAACTGGATGGATATTTTATTTTCACATTATGGTGCCGACCCGAACCAAACTGGATGGGTATTTCTTTTTTTACATTATGGTACCGACCCCAACCAAACTGGATGGATATTTTATTTTCACATTATGGTGCCGACCCGAACCAAACTGGATGGGTATTTATTTTTTTACATTATGGTACCGACCCGAACCAAACTGGATGGATATTTTATTTTCACATGATGGTACCGACCCGAACCAAATTGGATGGATATTTTATTTTCACATTATGGTGCCGACCCAAACCAAACTGGATGGATTTTTTTATTTTTACATTGTTCTTTCCAGCACAGTTGCACTTGGCTTGTCTCTGCCCAGTAGGGTGAAAAGGGTTGAATATGGGTCAGTGTTTAGGCAGAGCTCACATCTGTGACACACAGCAACATTGTTTCAATAAAGGGATATTTTTCCAACCCTACTGTTCTGCTATTCTATACTGTTACTGATGGTGGTGGTTGATCAACACTTACCATGACCCAGACAGGTCAGGTTGCTATTCTGGCATGACCCAGACAGGTCAGGTTGCTATTCTGGCATGACCCAGACAGTATTGAACTATTCTGGCATGACCCAGACAGGTCAGGTTGCTATTCTGGCATGACCCAGACAGTATTGAACTAGTCTGGCATGACCCAGACAGTATTTTACTATTCTGGCATGACCCAGACAATATTGAACTATTCTGGCATGACCCAGACAGCATTTAACTATTCTGGCATGACCCAGACATTTTTTTGCTATTCTGGCATGACCCAGACAGTATTTTGCTATTCTGGCATGACCCAGACAGCATTGAACTATTCTGGCATTACCCAGACAGCATTTAACTATTCTGGCAAGACCCAGACAGTATTGAACTATTCTGGCATGACCCAGACAGTATTTTGCTATTCTGGCATGACCCAGACAGCATTGAACTATTCTGGCATTACCCAGACAGCATTTAACTATTCTGGCAAGACCCAGACAGTATTGAACTATTCTGGCATGACCCAGACAGTATTTTGCTATTCTGGCATGACCCAGACAGTATTGAACTATTCTGGCATGACACAGACAGTATTGAACTATTCTGGCATGACCCAGACAGCATTTAACTATTCTGGCATGACCCAGACAGTATTGAACTATTCTGGCATGACCCAGACAGTATTGAACTATTCTGGCATGACCCAGACAGTATTTTGCTATTCTGGCATGACCCAGACAGTATTGAACTATTCTGGCATGACACAGACAGTATTGAACTATTCTGGCATGACCCAGACAGCATTTAACTATTCTGGCATGACCCAGACAGTATTTAACTATTCTGGCATGACCCAGACACATTTAACTATTCTGGCATGACCCAGACAGGTCAGGTTGCTATTCTGGCATGACCCAGACAGTATTTTGCTATGCTGGCATGACCCAGATAATATTGAACTATTCTGGCATGACCCAGACAGCATTTAACTATTCTGGCAAGACCCAGACAGTAGTGAAGTATTCTGGCATGACCCAGACAGTATTGCATTATTCTGGCATGACCCAGACAGGTCAGGTTGCCATTCTGGCATGACCTAGACAGTATTGAACTATTCTGGCATGACCCAGACAGTATTGAACTAGTCTGGCATGACCCAGACAGTATTTTGCTATTCTGGCATGACCCAGACAGTATTGAACTATTCTGGCATGACACAGACAGTATTTAACTATTCTGGCATGACCCAGACAGTATTTTACTATTCTGGCATGACCCAGACAGCATTTAACTATTCTGGCATGACCCAGACAGCATTTAACTATTCTGGCATGGCCCAGACAGGTCAGGTTGCCATTCTGGCATGACCTAGACAGTATTGAACTATTCTGGCATGACCCAGACAGTATTGAACTAGTCTGGCATGACCCAGACAGTATTTTGCTATTCTGGCATGACCCAGACAGTATTTTGCTATTCTGGCATGACCCAGACAGTATTTTGCTATTCTGGCATGACCCAGACAGTATTTTGCTATTCTGGCATGACCCAGACAGTATTTTGCTATTCTGGCATGACCCAGACAGTATTTTACTATTCTGGCATGACCCAGACAGTATTTTACTATTCTGGCATGACCCAGACAGTATTTTGCTATTCTGGCATGACCCAGACAGTATTTTGCTATTCTGTTAACTATGTTGGTGCTGGATGATCTACAATAGAGAATACTACATATGTTCATACACTAATTTAACTTAAAACAAAGGGCCATATTTCCTACAGGAAAGGGAAAGAGAATATCATAATGATAAACGCTTTTGTTAAAAGAAGAAAATCACTTCCTGAGAGCTCAAGGGAGAGTAAATAACTGATTTCCCTGTACATGTGCCCCTCTGGTTCCCAATAGGAGCTAATTAACACAATACTAATTAACCAGACAATGTTCTAATGAGCTCTGAAGATGAGTTTGCAGCCTCCTGCTATTTTAAACCACCTTTGGTGTTGTTTTGCCCCAGGGTTGGCTCTCATCTCTGTTCTTCCCATCCGTTTTCTTTCTTTACCTATATATCCCTCTCTCTCTCTTCTCTGTTCTTTCCCTCTTTACCCCTCCCTCCCTCCCTGTCTCCCTCCCTGTCTCCCTCCCTTTCTCCTCCCCTCCTCCCTCCCTCCACTAACCCAGCCATGGACCAGGTAGGAGACGTCTCTCCCTTTCCCTCCATATCCCTCTCTCCACCTCTTCCCCCCCTCCACCCTCCCTCCCTCCCTCCCTCCCTCCCTCCCTCTCCCTCTCTCCACTCACCTAACTCAGCCATAGAGACTGTGGGAGACGTCTCTCCCTTTCCCTCCATATCCCTCTCTCCACCTCTTCCCCCCTCCACCCTCCCTCCCTCCCTCCCTCCCTCCCTCCCTCCCTCCCTCCCTCCCTCCCACCCTCCCTCCCTCCCTCCCCCTCTCTCCACTCACCTAGCTCAGCCATAGAGACTGTGGGAGACGTCTCTCCGTTGGTGAGGGAACAGTAGGGGAAAAAACCCTGGTTGGAACCATAATCACACAGAGGCTCCGGTTTTATACCGTTAATATCCAGACCAGACTGATCGGGAGACGGCTGAATATCCAGGTAGAACCCCACCACTCCTCCTGAGTCAGAGCCCCCCTTGGAGGCTGGGCAGTTGCCCCCCTCAGGACTGTGTTCCTCCATGTACCCTCCCAGGTCTTCGTGGAGGTCGGTGAGGCCGTAGGGGGGAGAGAGGGGCACGGCCTCCCCCGGGTTCTGGGGGTTGAGGTGGGGGTGGTGGTCTCTCTGCTGGGCCTGCTGTAGACGGTGCTTCTGGACCTCAGCATACAGGCTGTCTCTCTGCTTCTTGGACATACGGCCAAACTTCACCGCTGTGCACATGGAGAGACATTGATAAAGGGTTATTTAACTGAACGATAGTGTGCGATAACTTGACCTCTCTGAGGAGGTAGATGAAGACGTATGAAGTGGACTCATAATCCAATGTGTGTGTCGGTGTCTGTGTGTGTCGGTGTCTGTGTGTGTCGGTGTCTGTGTGCATGCATTCATTTGTACAGTATGACTATACATCAGGGTTAATTCCACAAATTCAATTTTTATTGAATTCTCTCTCCCTGTAAATTCAATTTATTTCTATTCAAATTCCAAGTCAGTCTTTGAATTCAGAGATAATTAAATTCCTCTCAATTCCAATATTAGGTAAATTCCAAGAATTCAATTCCCAATTCAATATTATCCACAACAATTCCACAAATTTCAATTTGAATTCAATTCCCTCAGGCTTTCGGGCTGATCATGCCACTGTTTAGACAGCCTAGCTATACTGGAAATATAGAAATACATGTTTAAATGATTTCAAACAAATCCTGCAGTCAATGTTTGATACTATGTGCATTAATTCCATTAACTGGGAAATGTAAACATACTGAATTCTAATTAAATTTGATTACAAAGATTACATGTTTTACAATTCCAATTCAATTCCAATTCAGAAAATCCAAACAGTGTAATTCCAATTCAATTCCAATTCCATAACATGAAGACCGTTGACATTTGAATTGAATTCATCATAAATTCTTCACTTCATGAGTGAATTCAAGAATTGAAATGGGATTTCAAATGAAATTGGAATTGCCCCCAACCCTGCTATACATACCGTCCCGTGACATGCCTACGGTCAGGCATTTCTGCAGTCTACAGTGTTGGCAGCGGTTTCTGCTGGTCCTGTCAATCAAACAGTTCTTCTGACGAGGGCAGGAGTACCCTGCATTACTCTGCTGGCTCCTCCTGAAGAAACCCTGGAGGGAGGGAGAGAGGGAGGGAGGGAGGGAGGGAGGGAGGGAGAGGGAGGGAGGGAGGGAGGGAGGGAGGGAGGGAGGGAGGGAGGGAGGGAGGGAGGGAGGGAAGGAGGGAGGGAGGGAGGGAGGGAGGGAGAAAAAGAGAGTCAAACAATAGTTAAAAATGCCCTCAGCTAAGGTTGAGGTTAGTGTTGTCAAAAGAGATGGCTATAGTGTTGTCAAAAGAGATGGCTATAGTGCTGTCAAAAGAGATGGCTATAGTGTTGTCAAAAGAGATGGCTATAGTGCTGTCAAAAGAGATGGCTATAGTGTTGTCAAAAGAGATGGCTATAGTGCTGTCAAAAGAGATGGCTATAGTGTTGTTAAAAGAGATGGCTATAGTGCTGTCAAAAGAGACGGCCATAGTGCTGTCAAAAGAGATGGCTTAAGAGATGGTACAATAAATGTCCTGACACCACAGACAAGTAACACTTAGCCTAATCTTATATCAATCAAATATTATGTGAAATCCCTCCAGCGGATCATTTAAAGACCCAGATCTACAGTTCCACACAGATGTCTTCATAAGCTGTTCATTTACTGTTTAATGACTAGACATCAGACACCATCTGCCTCAGTGCTGTTCTCTCTTCTCCACCAATACAGTCTGATTCATGATCTACTCTAGACTCCTGTTCTTACTACAAAACACATTAAATGCCTCTCTGCCTCAGTTAATTAGCAGTAATGAGAGAGAGAGAGAGAGAGAGAGAGAGAGAGAGAGAGAGAGAGAGAGAGAGAGAGAGAGAGAGAGAGAGAGAGAGAGAGAGAGAGAGGGGGGGAGAGGGGGAGAGAGAGACAGAGAGAGAGAGAGACTGAAGGCCAGTTTGAGATAGAGCCTGGTTTTGCGGCTGAGGGGAGACCGTTTCCCCAGGACAGGCGATAAGGGTTGTCAGTTGAACAGCCACCATGCTTCTACATCTGCATTGCTTGCTGTTTGGGGTTTTAGGCTGGGTTTCTGTATAGCACTTTGTGACATCTGCTGATGTAAAAAGGTCTTTGTAAATACATTTGATTGAATAATAATCACTGTTTTACTGAGAGGAGAGGGATGAGATTACCGAACGATGTAAAAGAGAGAGAGCTAAGTGGAAACAGTTTCAAGATGTGAAACATCCCAATATAGATAGTAATTACAGTAGAATGAAAGTAGGGTTGAAAATGACTTAACACAACTCAATGTAGTTTCTTAGTTTCACTTTGTGTAAAGCAACCTTGCCAAATTTCCTAAGATTTTTTATTTATTTTTTGCTTGAATGGAGGTGGTTAAAAATAGTATTATAGTTTCCCCCATTCTCAATGGAAGTACAGTGGGGGAAAAAAGTATTTAGTCAGCCACCAATTGTGCAAGTTCTCCCACTTAAAAAGATGAGAGAGGCCTGTAATTTTCATCATTAGGTACACGTCAACTATGACAGACAAAATGAGAAAAAAAAATCCAGAAAATCACATTGTAGGATTTTTTATGAATTTATTTGCAATTTATGGTGGAAAAGAAGTATTTGGTCAATAACAAAAGTTTCTCAATACTTTGTTATATACCCTTTGTTGGCAATGACACAGGTCAAACGTTTTCTGTAAGTCTTCACAAGGGTTTCACACACTGTTGCTGGTATTTTGGCCCATTCCTCCATGCAGATCTCCTCTAGAGCAGTGATGTTTTGGGGCTGTCGCTGGGCAACACGGACTTTCAACTCCCTCCAAAGATTTTCTATGGGGTTGAGATCTGGAGACTGGCTAGGCCACTCCAGGACATTGAAATGCTTCTTACGAAGCCACTCCTTCGTTGCCCGGGTGGTGTGTTTGGGATCATTGTCATGCTGAAAGACCCAGCCACGTTTCATCTTCAATTCCCTTGCTGATGGAAGGAGGTTTTCACTAAAAATCTCACCATACATGGCCCCATTCATTCTTTCCTTTACACGGATCAGTCGTCCTGGTCCCTTTGCAGAAAAACAGCCCCAAAGCATGATGTTTCCACCCCCATGCTTCACAGTAGGTATGGTGTTCTTTGGATGCAACTCAGCATTCTTTGTCCTCCAAACACGACGAGTTGAGTTTTTACCAAAAAGTTCTATTTTGGTTTCATCTGACCATATGACATTCTCCCAATCCTCTTCTGGATCATCCAAATGCACTCTAGCAAACTTCAGACGGGCCTGGACATGTACTGGCTTAAGCAGGGGGACACGTCTGGCACTGCAGAATTTGAGTCCCTGGCGGCGTAGTGTGTTACTGATGGTAGGCTTTGTTACTTTGGTCCCACCTCTCTGCAGGTCATTCACTAGGTCCCCCCGTGTGGTTCTGGGATTTTTGTTCACCGTTCTTGTGATCATTTTGACCCCACGGGGTGAGATCTTGCGTGAAGCCCCAGATCGAGGGAGATTATCAGTGGTCTTTTATGTATTCCATTTCCTAATAATTGCTCCCACAGTTGATTTCTTCAAACCAAGCTGCTTACCTATTGCAGATTCAGTCTTCCCAGCCTGGTGCAGGTCTACAATTTTGTTTCTGGTGTCCTTTGACAGCTCTTTGGTCTTGGCCATAGTGGAGTTTGGAGTGTGACTGTTTGAGGTTGTGGACAGGTGTCTTTTATACTGATAACAAGTTCAAACAGGTGCCATTAATACAGGTAACGAGTGGAGGACAGAGGAGCCTCTTAAATAAGAAGTTACAGGTCTGTGAGAGCCAGAAATCTTGCTTGTTTGTAGGTGACCAAATACTTATTTTCCACCATAATTTGCAAATAAATTCATTAAAAATCCTACAATGTGATTTTCTGGATATTTTTTTCTCATTTTGTCTGTCATAGTTGACGTGTACCTATGATGAAAATTACAGGCCTCTCTCATCTTTTTAAGTGGGAGAACTTGCACAATTGGTGGCTGACTAAATACTTTTTTCCCCCACTGTATAATGCATGACATGATTAAATAAGAACACAGAAACTGGCTGTCTTTTTTTCATAACTTTGAAGTTTCCCACGGAATAACTTAACTTTAGAGTTTTCTAAAAGCAATTTTTTCAACTGTCTCTGAGTCAGAGGGAGAGGAGAAACCAACTGTCATTGTCGAGTCCCATCTCCATGGCAACCCCAGCAGGAAGTGACATAAAAAACGTATGTTTCTTCTTACCTTGCAGCCTTCGCAGGTGATCACGCCGTAGTGGATACCTGACGACTTATCTCCACATATCTTGCAAGGAATGATTTCAATTTGAGCTGGAGAGAGGGAAGAGAGAGAGAGAGAGAGAGAGAGAGAGAGAGAGAGAGAGAGAGAGAGAGAGAGAGAGAGAGAGAGAGAGAGAGAGAGAGAGAGAGAGAGAGAGAGAGAGGTAGAGAGAGAGAGAGAGAGAGAGAGAGAGAGAGAGAGGGGGGGAGCGAGAGAGAGAGAGAGAGAGAGAGAGAGAGGGGGGAAAAGAGAGTCAGGATCTGTCTCCTGTCAACATCAAACCCACCACAGTTCACCAGGGCAACAAAATGTTTAAAAAGTCAAGGGGTCTGAAAGCTTTCCGAATGCACTGTATATCTGGTGCTCTAGACTGTAGTAACAGGGAGCAGCCACCAGGTGTCAGTGCAGGTGTGTGGAAAGCCTATAGTGGATTTCTACAGTACAGTGTTGCTGCTCAAAGGTATGAGAGGGTTAACAAACTAGTGGCTTAGAGATTTTGTTTGGGGTTTAAACACTCAATGGGATGAAGCAATCAAACCAGTAGAAAAGATTCAGAGATGATGACATTATTCCAGTTATTTTCAAAAGCAAGGATGAAAAAACAACACAATTCATCTAGATGTACAAATACATGTTTCAGTGGGACTGCTTCAGATGCCAGACACACGGGTAGTTGCCTGCCAGCAAGTATTCCAAACCCATATCATATCATACTGCACTGTATTCCAAACCCATATCATACTGCACTGTATTCCAAACCCATATCATACTGCACTGTATTCCAAACCCATATCATATCATACTGCACTGTATTCCAAACCCATATCATATCATACTGCACTGTATTCCAACCCCATAGCATATCATACTGCACTGAATTCCAAACCAATATCATACTGCACTGTATTCCAAACCCATATCATATCATACTGCACTGTATTCCAAACCCATATCATACTGCACTGTATTCCAAACCCATATCATACTGCACTGTATTCCAAACCCTATCATACTGCACTTTATTCCAAACCCATATCATACTGCACTGTATTCCAAACCCATATCATATCATACTGCACTGTATTCCAAACCCATATCATACAGCACTGTATTCCAAACCCATATCATACTGCACTGTATTCAGAACCCATATCTTATCATACTGCACTGTATTCCAACCCATATCATATCATACTGCACTGTATTCCATGATATGATATGGGTTCTGAATACAGTGCAGGATGAATGATAAGGGTTCTGAATACAGTGCAGTATGATATGGGTTCTGAATACAGTGCAGTATGATATGGGTTCTGAATACAGTGCAGTATGATTGGGGTTCTGAATACCGTGCAGTATGATATGATATGGGTTTGGAATAGAGTGCAGTATGATATTATATGGGTTCTGAATACAGTGCAGTATGATATGATATGGGTTTGGAATAGAGTGCAGTATGATTTTATATGGGTTCTGAATACCGTGCAGTATGATAAGATATGGGTTTGGAATAGAGTGCAGTATGATATTATATGGGTTCTGAATACAGTGCAGTATGATATGGGTTCTGAATACAGTGCAGTATGATTGGGGTTCTGAATACCATGCAGTATGAAATGATATGAGTTTGGAATACAGTGCAGTATCTAATGAGATGCCATGTTCTTTGTGAAGCAGTTCGATTTAAGTTGTTTCCACCATTACTGGTTTCTTTAGAGTGTTGCGGTATTTGTACTGTAAAGTAACTAGCCAATAGATATCTCTAATACAAAGTTACCATCTGAGAAAAACATTGAATTAGCCAGAGACCAGACACATACTGGATATTTGATGACAAAGTGTTTAAAAAAACGTTGTTGTTGTTAAAAGGTCTAAAATAAGTCTGTGGTGAATGCGTTAGAAACATGTGTCGACGTTGACTGTAGCTGTCAGGGACCAAATGACGCACTTAAGAAGTTGGGTGGTTTCTACAGCGCTGACACACACACACACACACACACACACACACACACACACACACACACACACACACACACACACACACACAATGTTGTGTGCTGTTATGTAAGCGGTTTGACAATGATGCAATACAAGGCCTGAACACAACACAGGCTATCATTCTAAACAGACGAAGCGTGTTGCAAGAACACAGGGAACACAGGCTTACAGTAACAACTCATTACAGGGCTGAAAACACAGGTTTCACAATACATAAAGAGGTGAAAGGTTAAGGCGGATTGGAGGTATGGCATTCAAACACTACACTGGGTTATTGGTCCAAACAAGTCATAAATCCTTGTAGGCTTGCACTGTTACAAGCCTTGAGGGAATTAGCAACCATTTCTCAGAACTCACAACCTTATTGTGCACACAAACCCAATGTGAAAGCCTGTACCTACACCTCTATAAGCTGGGGGGGGTTGGGGGGGAGGGTCCATACTTGCGAACATGTAAGTTCAAACTTTTTCTCCGTCTCAAAATGCACATCAGCCAATTAAAATCGTTGACGTAGTTGCACGTGATTAAAAACTCTACACGTTAGCTGTTCCCATTGGAAAACCTGGCACATTTAGCTGGCAGGGGTTACTTCTTGCAACAAATTCCGCATCGGCCAATCAAAGATCTTAAGACTTTATATCCACCAACCAATGGTATGTCTTAAACTAGATCAACTTGGCCAATTATTGCATGATGCATCCTTGACTAGGATAGCTGCTAACGTTAGGCAAAAACTCCTGAGTGGCGCAGTGGTCTAAGGCGCCGCATCGCAGTGCTAGCTGTGCCACTGGAGATCCTGGTTCGAATCCAGGCTCTGTCGCAGCCGGCCGCGACCGGGAGACCCATGGGGCGGCGCACAATTGGCCCAGCGTCGTCCAGGGTAGGGGAGGGAATGGCCGGCAGGGAGGTAGCTCAGTTGATAGAGCATGGCGTTTGCAACGCCAGGGTTGTGGGTTCGATTCCCACGGGGGGGGCCAGTATATATAAAAAAATATGTATTCACTAACTGTAAGTCGCTCTGGATAAGAGCGTCTGCTAAATGACTAAAATGTAAATGTAAAATTCAAGAGGCATGTTTTCGTATATATGACAAAATCCTGTGTTTTTTTGTTTATCCATTTCATCCATGTGTTTTACAGGAAAAAGATTAAAAGAGGTCTATACAACATCGAAGTTTATCGTTTTTTTTTAAAAAGTCGAAGAGCCTTATGGTCTTGTCAAATAGCTGTCATGTACCTCCATCCCCATTGCTGCCAGGTGGCATACACCAGTTAACTGTGAATCTGCGGGGGTACAGTAACCGTTGGTTCGAGGCCCCCCTTGCGTCAAGCTTTTTTGTTAAGGAAAAAACTGTTCACTGCTGGTCCTCGATGCTCGATTGAAGTAACGCCTATGTGACTGGTTTCAGGAAACTAGGCTTGTGTCGCGCATCACTACTTCACAGGAGAGGCATTTGAACGTAAACTTTTTTTTTTTACAATCAAAATGCGATTTTTGGCAGAAATGCCTTCTGGAACATGTCAACTTTCATGTGCCTTAATAACAACTTGTATGCCATCTATAAATACGAATTCAATTGTTAAATTACAAGCCTAGTTGGTTTAGCCACAGAAAAAAAGACAGCAACCTTCCCGCTAGCCATGATTGGCTGAGATAATGAGTGGGCTGGACATGCCGAGAGATCGAGTTTTGAAATCAGTGGAATTAGAGTATGATAGCTAAGGAGATGGAGAAAACACCCGTCTCCGGATTACATCTTCAAACTAAGGGCAACCATTGCTATCCGTGACAGAGAGGGATAAGCGTCCATCCATGTATACGGGTGAGATAGTCGAGCTAGCTACATTTTCAGATATTACACGTTTCACATTTTGTCAGAAAGTCATTTTCATTTCAAGTTAAAGCGTACCGTTAGCTAGCTAGCTAACGTTAGCTGGGCTGGCTCGCTAGCTAACGTTACGTGTATGATCTGTGTAGTAATATTATTCGTATCTCAGAGCCATTTGCTTTGCTAGTTATAGCCTAATGTTAGCTAGCTAACATTGAACCTGGTTGGTTAGCTACCTGCAGATTCATGCAGGGTAGTTGGGATTGTGGTTCATTGTTTAGCTAGCTAACATTAGGCTGTAACTAGCAAAGCAAATGGCTCTGAGATACGAATAATATTACTACACAGATCATATAGTACGCAGACTCCACTATGCAAGTAACCATTTCAATAGAATGTTCATGATGTCACTGCGACAACTGTAGATAGACGTAGCTGGTAAATTCACTCTGGCCATCTACTCCGATTTCAGAGCACTCTCGTCTGAGTGTGCCAGAGCGCAGAATAACTGACGATTTTTACGATTGCTCAACACCCGTTGAATATGGCCGGTGTCAGTAAATGTTGACAAAAAAGCGCAATTAAATTGTTGCCAGCAGCACAGTTGCAGTCACCAACGCTCTGGATAACATGAAAACAGCCTAACCAGCTCTGCTAGGGCGAGTAAAATGGTCAGAGTGAGCTGTTCTCTCATTTGTGTCTGGAAGTAGCTAGCAAGCTAGCCAACGTTAGCCAGTTAGCTTAGGTGCTTGACTGCAGTTGTTAGGACAGAACGCTCGGATCAACCCTACTCCTCGGCCAGAGCGTCCAGTGTGCGCTCTGAACGCTCCGAGAGCGAAATGCTCTGAAATTACAAACGGACAATCTGACAACGCTCTGAGTTCACGGGGGCGGGGCTATAGCTTAAGAGGGTGTGAACGATGCTGAATGGGTGGAGACAGAGAAGAGCTCTTCAGTGGGTGGAACAAAACATTTAAAGGCCATTTTTCTCAAAAGTGAGGTTACAAGTTTATCAACTTTCAAAGCAGAATTACTTTCCCATTGTTCCTCAACTGTAGTGTATGATATAACATTTTCTAGCTCTGAGTCTCTACTTTTATCCAACGTAAAAAAAAACAACACAATTTCAAATTTTGCTACATAAGACTAAATCGAGCCAGTCGGTCACATATGTGGCGAAGTGGATGATTTAAGTGAAGGCATACACGTCTATTTAATATATATAGGCCTAATAAACTTGATTATTAGCTGTGTGCTTGTCTACAAGGCTGAAGAAAGATGCATTCAACGTGTCACTATACCTGACAGTTCCCTTTGTGGAGGGAATGACATTCATTTGAGGGGGATGTGGTTGACTTCTCTAATAAATGGACTGAGGCTGAACTTTTAAAGATGGAATCTGCATTAGAGGCTGAACTTAAAGCTGGAATCTGCATTAGAGGCTGAACTTAAAGATGGAATCTGCATTAGGAGAAACAGCACCACTGCTCACCCAAGCGCCTTTGGTATTGTTTTGGTTTTGTTGACCAAACGGAGGGGAGGAGTGTCCAAATGGAGGGGAGGAGTGTCCAAATGGAGGGGAGGAGTGTCCAAATGGAGGGGAGGAGTGTCCAAATGGAGGGGAGGAGTGTCCAAACGGAGGGGAGGAGTGTCCAAATGGAGGGGAGGAGTGTCCAAACGGAGGGGAGGAGTGTCCAAACGGAGGGGAGGAGTGTCCAAATGGAGGGGAGGAGTGTCCAAATGGAGGGGAGGAGTGTCCAAAGGAGGGGAGGAGCGTGGTAATAAAAATCGGAAAATATTACCTGGGCCCTGGCAGTAAACCCCCAAAATACTAAAATAATGATTTTCCAGAGAAGATCTCAGGG
>NC_059220.1:5856879-5878622 GCF_020615455.1 Coregonus clupeaformis
TGTAACAATGTGCAAATAGTTGGGCGGCAGGTAGCTTAGTGGTTAAGAGCAGTAACCGAAAGGTTGAGCTGACTAGGTGAAAAATTGTGACAAATTAACTAATTGTCTGTAAGTCGCTCTGGATAAGAGCGTCTGTTAAAGTACAAATGGGAAAATAAATCAACATAAATATGGGTTGTATTTACAATGGTGTTTGTTCTTCACTGGTTGCCCTTTTCTTGTGGCAACAGGTCACAAATCTTGCTGCTGTGATGGCACACTGTGGTATTTCACCTAATAGATAAGGGAGTTTATCAAAATTGGATTTGTTTTCAAATTCTTTGTGGGTCTGTGTAATCTGAGGGAAATATGTGTCTCTAATATGGTCATACATTTGGCAGGAGGTTAGGAAGTGCAGCTCAGTTTCCACCTCGTTTTGTGGGCAGTGTGCACATAGCCTGTCTTCTCTTGAGAGCCAGGTCTGCCTACGGCGGCCTCTCTCAATAGCAAGGCTATGCTCACTGAGTCTGTACATAGTCAAAGCTTTCCTTAAGTTTGTGTCAGTCACAGTAGTCAGGTATTCTGCCACTGTGTACTCTCTGTTTAGGGCCAAATAGCATTCTAGTTTGCACTGTTTTTATGTTAATTCTTTCCAATGTGTCAAGTAATTATCTTTTTGTTTTCTCATGATTTGGTTGGGTCTAATTGTGTTGCTGTCCTGGGGCTCTGTGGGGTCTGTTTGTGTTTGTGAACATAGGCCCAGGACAAGCTTACTTAGGGGACTCTTCTCCAAGTTCATCTCTCTGTAGGTGATGGCTTTGTTATGGAAGGTTTGGGAATCGCTTCCTTTTAAGTGGTTATAGAATTTAACGGCTCTTTTCTGGATTTTGATCATTAGCGGGTATCGGCCTAATTCTGCTCTGCATGCATTATTTGGTGTTTTAGGTTGTACACAGAGGACATTTTTGCAGAATTCTGCATACAGAGTCTCAATTTAGTGTTTGTCCCATTTTGTGAATTCTTGGTTGGTGAGCGGACCCCAGACCTCACAACCATTAAGTGCAATGGGTTCTATAACTGATTCAAGTATTTTTAGCCAGATCCTAATTGGTATGTCGAATTTGATGTTCCTTTTGATGGCGTAGAAGGCCCTTCTTGCCTTGTCTCTCAGATCGTTCACAGCTTTGTGGAAGTTACCTGTGGCGCTGATGTTTAGGCAGAGGTATGTATCGTTTTTTGTGTGCTCTAGGGCAACGGTGTCTAGATGGAATTTGTATTTGTGGTCCTGGCAACTGGACCTTTTTTGGAACACCATTCTTTTTGTCTTACTGAGATTTACTGTCAGGACCCAGGTCTGACAGAATCTGTGCAGAAGATCTAGGTGCTGCTGTAGGCCTTCCTTGGTTGGGGACAGAAGCACCAGATCATCAGCAAACAGTAGACATTTGACTTCAGATTCTAGTAGGGTGAGGCCGGGTGCTGCAGACTGTTCTGGTGTCCTCGCCAATTCGTTTATATATTTGCTGAGTCCCTCTCCTGTTCTACTGCTGAGTCCCTCTCCTGTTCTACTGCTGAGTCCCTCTCCTGTTCTACTGCTGAGTCCCTCTCCTGTTCTACTGCTGAGTCCCTCTCCTGTTCTACTGCTGAGTCCCTCTTCTCCTGTTCTACTGCTGAGTCCCTCTCCTGTTCTACTGCTGAGTCCCTCTCCTGTTCTACTGCTGAGTCCCTCTCCTGTTCTACTGCTGAGTCCCTCTCCTGTTCTACTGCTGAGTCCCTCTCCTGTTCTACTGCTGAGTCCCTCTCCTGTTCTACTGCTGAGTCCCTCTCCTATTCTACTGCTGAGTCCCTCTCCTGTTCTACTGCTGAGTCCCTCTCCTGTTCTACTGCTGAGTCCCTCTCCTGTTCTACTGCTGAGTCCCTCTCCTGTTCTACTGCTGAGTCCCTCTCCTGTTCTACTGCTGAGTCCCCTCCTGTTCTACTGCTGAGTCCCTCTCCTGTTCTACTGCTGAGTCCCTCTCCTGTTCTACTGCTGAGTCCCTCTCCTGTTCTACTGCTGAGTCCCTCTCCTGTTCTACTGCTGAGTCCCTCTCCTGTTCTACTGCTGAGTCCCTCTCCTGTTCTACTGCTGAGTCCCTCTCCTGTTCTACTGCTGAGTCCCTCTCCTGTTCTACTGCTGAGTCCGTTCTACTGCTGAGTCCCTCTCCTGTTCTACTGCTGAGTCCCTCTCCTGTTCTACTGCTGAGTCCCTCTCCTGTTCTACTGCTGAGTCCCTCTCCTGTTCTACGCTGAGTCCCTCTCCTGTTCTACTGCTGAGTCCCTCTCCTGTTCTACTGCTGAGTCCCTCTCCTGTTCTACTGCTGAGTCCCTCTCCTGTTCTACTGCTGAGTCCCTCTCCTGTTCTACTGCTGAGTCCCTCTCCTGTTCTACTGCTGAGTCCCTCTCCTGTTCTACTGCTGAGTCCCTCTCCTGTTCTACTGCTGAGTCCCTCTCCTGTTCTACTGCTGAGTCCCTCTCCTGTTCTACTGCTGAGTCCCTCTCCTGTTCTACTGCTGAGTCCCTCTCCTGTTCTACTGCTGAGTCCCTCCTGTTCTACTCTGATCCTCTCCTGTTCTACTGCTGAGTCCCTCTCCTGTTCTACTGCTGAGTCCCTCTCCTGTTCTACTGCTGAGTCCCTCTCCTGTTCTACTGCTGAGTCCCTCTCCTGTTCTACTGCTGAGTCCCTCTCCTGTTCTACTGCTGAGTCCCTCTCCTGTTCTACTGCTGAGTCCCTCTCCTGTTCTACTGCTGAGTCCCTCTCCTGTTCTACTGCTGAGTCCCTCTCCTGTTCTACTGCTGAGTCCCTCTCCTGTTCTACTGCTGAGTCCCTCTCCTGTTCTACTGCTGAGTCCCTCTCCTGTTCTACTGCTGAGTCCCTCTCCTGTTCTACTGCTGAGTCCCTCTCCTGTTCTACTGCTGAGTCCCTCTCCTGTTCTACTGCTGAGTCCCTCTCCTGTTCTACTGCTGAGTCCCTCTCCTGTTCTACTGCTGAGTCCCTCTCCTGTTCTACTGCTGAGTCCCTCTCCTGTTCTACTGCTGAGTCCCTCTCCTGTTCTACTGCTGAGTCCCTCTCCTGTTCTACTGCTGAGTCCCTCTCCTGTTCTACTGCTGAGTCCCTCTCCTGTTCTACTGCTGAGTCCCTCTCCTGTTCTACTGCTGAGTCCCTCTCCTGTTCTACTGCTGAGTCCCTCTCCTGTTCTACTGCTGAGTCCCTCTCCTGTTCTACTGCTGAGTCCCTCTCCTGTTCTACTGCTGAGTCCCTCTCCTGTTCTACTGCTGAGTCCCTCTCCTGTTCTACTGCTGAGTCCCTCTCCTGTTCTACTGCTGAGTCCCTCTCCTGTTCTACTGCTGAGTCCCTCTCCTGTTCTACTGCTGAGTCCCTCTCCTGTTCTACTGCTGAGTCCCTCTCCTGTTCTACTGCTGAGTCCCTCTCCTGTTCTACTGCTGAGTCCCTCTCCTGTTCTACTGCTGAGTCCCTCTCCTGTTCTACTGCTGAGTCCCTCTCCTGTTCTACTGCTGAGTCCCTCTCCTGTTCTACTGCTGAGTCCCTCTCCTGTTCTACTGCTGAGTCCCTCTCCTGTTCTACTGCTGAGTCCCTCTCCTGTTCTACTGCTGAGTCCCTCTCCTGTTCTACTGCTGAGTCCCTCTCCTGTTCTACTGCTGAGTCCCTCTCCTATTCTACTGCTGAGTCCCTCTCCTGTTCTACTGCTGAGTCCCTCTCCTGTTCTACTGCTGAGTCCCTCTCCTGTTCTACTGCTGAGTCCCTCTCCTGTTCTACTGCTGAGTCCCTCTCCTGTTCTACTGCTGAGTCCCTCTCCTGTTCTACTGCTGAGTCCCTCTCCTGTTCTACTGCTGAGTCCCTCTCCTGTTCTACTGCTGAGTCCCTCTCCTGTTCTACTGCTGAGTCCCTCTCCTGTTCTACTGCTGAGTCCCTCTCCTGTTCTACTGCTGAGTCCCTCTCCTGTTCTACTGCTGAGTCCCTCTCCTGTTCTACTGCTGAGTCCCTCTCCTGTTCTACTGCTGAGTCCCTCTCCTGTTCTACTGCTGAGTCCCTCTCCTGTTCTACTGCTGAGTCCCTCTCCTGTTCTACTGCTGAGTCCCTCTCCTGTTCTACTGCTGAGTCCCTCTCCTGTTCTACTGCTGAGTCCCTCTCCTGTTCTACTGCTGAGTCCCTCTCCTGTTCTACTGCTGAGTCCCTCTCCTGTTCTACTGCTGAGTCCCTCTCCTGTTCTACTGCTGAGTCCCTCTCCTGTTCTACTGCTGAGTCCCTCTCCTGTTCTACTGCTGAGTCCCTCTCCTGTTCTACTGCTGAGTCCCTCTCCTGTTCTACTGCTGAGTCCCTCTCCTGTTCTACTGCTGAGTCCCTCTCCTGTTCTACTGCTGAGTCCCTCTCCTGTTCTACTGCTGAGTCCCTCTCCTGTTCTACTGCTGAGTCCCTCTCCTGTTCTACTGCTGAGTCCCTCTCCTGTTCTACTGCTGAGTCCCTCTCCTGTTCTACTGCTGAGTCCCTCTCCTGTTCTACTGCTGAGTCCCTCTCCTGTTCTACTGCTGAGTCCCTCTCCTGTTCTACTGCTGAGTCCCTCTCCTGTTCTACTGCTGAGTCCCTCTCCTGTTCTACTGCTGAGTCCCTCTCCTGTTCTACTGCTGAGTCCCTCTCCTGTTCTACTGCTGAGTCCCTCTCCTGTTCTACTGCTGAGTCCCTCTCCTGTTCTACTGCTGAGTCCCTCTCCTGTTCTACTGCTGAGTCCCTCTCCTGTTCTACTGCTGAGTCCCTCTCCTGTTCTACTGCTGAGTCCCTCTCCTGTTCTACTGCTGAGTCCCTCTCCTGTTCTACTGCTGAGTCCCTCTCCTGTTCTACTGCTGAGTCCCTCTCCTGTTCTACTGCTGAGTCCCTCTCCTGTTCTACTGCTGAGTCCTTCTCCTGTCAGTCATATTCGTGTTGATTCCATGTCAACTCCTCTCCAGTTGCTTAATCACTGAAAATAAAATCCTACTGTTCACAGTTCTTGAGTGAAATGTGTGAATTGCATTTCAGTTTATTTCCTGAATGGGGAGTTGACATGGAATCAACACGAATATGACTCACAGGATCCACAGACAGACTGGGTCATATCAGAACCAATCCGATGGGAAGTCCCCAGCTTTGACAGACTGCATCATATTATATCAGAACCAATCCGATGGGAAGTCCCCAGCTTTGACAGACTGGATCATATTATATCAGAACCAATCCGATGGGAAGTCCCCTGCATTGACAGACTGGGTCATATTATATAATAATAAATAATTCTTTCAGAGCTATCCAGATCCGGTTGCATGTTTGGATGGGAAGTCCCCAGCTTTGACAGACTGCATCATATTATATCAGAACCAATCCGATGGGAAGTCCCCTGCATTGACAGACTGGGTCATATTATATCAGAACCAATCCAATGGGAAGTCCCCAGCACTGACAGACTGGGTCATATTATCCAATCTGCCATTGACAGATCATCAGGTTCAGAGGCAGTATAAACGAGTACAAGGCCTATTCCCTATGTAGCACACTACCTTTGACCAAATCCCTATGTGCCCTGGTCCAAACTAGTGCACTATATAGGGAATATGGTGCCATTTGGGACACAAACCAAGTCCTCCTCATTCCTCCTCCTCCTCCTCTTCCTCATTCCTCCTCCTCCTCCTCTCTGAGAGAGAGAGAGAGCATTGTACTGCGTGCTACAGTCCCTAACAGGACTACGTATCCGGTGAAGAAGTCTTGTGATGTCATAAACAGACCTAGCCTAACTGTCCGTTTCTCCACTATAAGCCACATTTGACATGCTTCCATGCACAGTCTTCAAAGTCTCTCAGAAGTAGACTAAAAGGTCAACGTTAAACCACGGTATTACTTCTGGACATTTTCCCATTTGAGACTGAGAGTGACTGAGGAAAAAGCAAAGGGCAGGCGATATAGACTGCATCCCAACTGACACCCTATTGCTTTCATAGTGCACTGCTTTTAACCAGAGCCCATACATAACTAGTGCACTACATAGGGAATAAGGTTCCATTTGGGGCTGAGGCGTAGGCCTTGATGGGAGATGTGACTGAGACAAACAGTAGTCTTATTCTAGCAGGGCCAGGCCACCCAATACTGCTGTTAGAGACAGAAGATATCTGGGAAACCTGAAGCCTCCAACCTTTACTTGGCTTTCAAAACATCACCAATCTCAGTTGGTCTTTGGAAAGAGAACCGTTCTAGCCTGGGTATTCAGTTGAATACTGTCTCCCTCTCTGTCTCCCTCTCAAACTCCCTTCAGTTCGCAACACTGCTTTGTGTCTCTACCTTTCAGTTGGTACCACTGCTGAAAGCAAAGCCTCTGTCTGTCTGTCTCTCTACCTTTC
Source organism: Coregonus clupeaformis (assembly GCF_020615455.1). Lineage (NCBI taxonomy): Eukaryota > Metazoa > Chordata > Actinopteri > Salmoniformes > Salmonidae > Coregonus > Coregonus clupeaformis. Next base: position 5,863,279 of record NC_059220.1, read on the forward strand.
AGTTGGCACCACTGCTGAAAGCAAAGCCTCTGTCTGTCTGTCTGTCTCTCTACCTTTCAGTTGGCACCACTGCTGAAAGCAAAGCCTCTGTCTGTCTGTCTCTCTACCTTTCAGTTGGTACCACTGCTGAAAGCAAAGCCTCTGTCTGTCTGTCTCTCTACCTTTCAGTTGGCACCACTGCTGAAAGCAAAGCCTCTGTCTGTCTGTCTCTCTACCTTTCAGTTGGTACCACTGCTGAAAGCAAAGCCTCTGTCTGTCTGTCTCTCTACCTTTCAGTTGGTACCACTGCTGAAAGCAAAGCCTCTGTCTGTCTGTCTCTCTACCTTTCAGTTGGTACCACTGCTGAAAGCAAAGCCTCTGTCTGTCTGTCTCTCTACCTTTCAGTTGGCACCACTGCTGAAAGCAAAGCCTCTGTCTGTCTGTCTCGCTACCTTTCAGTTGGCACCACTGCTGAAAGCAAAGCCTCTGTCTGTCTGTCTCTCTACCTTTCAGTTGGTACCACTGCTGAAAGCAAAGCCTCTGTCTGTCTGTCTCGCTACCTTTCAGTTGGCACCACTGCTGAAAGCAAAGCCTCTGTCTGTCTGTCTCTCTACCTTTCAGTTGGCACCACTGCTGAAGCCACAGCATCAGTTGGTAGAGCGTGGCGCTTGCAACGCCAGGGTTGTGGGTTCGTTTCCCACGGGGGGCCAGTATGAAAAATGTATGCACTCACTAACTGTAAGTCGCTCTGGATAAGAGCGTCTGCTAAATGACAAAAATGTAAAAATGTCTTGTCTCTCTACCTTTCAGTTGACACCACTGCTGAAGGCAAAGCCTCAGTCTCTCTACCTTTCAGTTGGTACCACTGCTGAAGCCAAAACCTCTGTCTGTCCTACTCACTTTATCAACCCATCTCACCACGAAGCTTTCTGCTTGTCACGCAGGTGCTCTTTACTTTTCTGCACTCTTTGCAAAAGGAAGGCCCAGCTGCAAGCTAACAAGCCACATGGCCTTGAAACAACCCAGCAGCCAGTTCGACAGAAGCCGTGTATACGTCCGCGTAGGAACCTTTTGTGGTGTAGAAGCCTTCACCACAGCGCTAAGCCCAGAGCAACCCTGTATCACAGCCTACTAACTACCACAGGGTGTGGTAGCTACGTGACACGACAGAGCTCTGAAGAACGCTCAACTCTGAACTAAGAACATGGCTGAAACAGTCAGCTGTTTTATGGTTCATTTCAAAATACCGTATAAGTGGGAGTAATGAATATTTACTTCCTTATTTTGAGCTACATAAATGATCTTGGATTCAAATGTAGTAAAATTTAGTTATTCCTACATTTACCTTTTAGCAGACGCTCTTATCCAGAGCGACTTACAGGAGCAATTAGGGTTAAGTGCCTTGCTCAAGGGCACATCGACAGATTTTTCACCTAGTTGGCTCGGGGATTAGAACCAACGGCCTTTCGGTTACTGGCACAACGCTCTTAACCACTAAGCTACCTGCCGCCATGGATATATTACGTAAACATAAATGGTACCGTAGATCTGTCGCGATACAACGGGGACGTGTGAGATAACTAGCAGCGTTAGTCCCAGTGCTTTGGACAGCATAATGTATATTGTTACCACAAATGCAATGAGGCATTTAAAAATATAGCGTAGTCAGAGTAAAAAATAAGAACATAATAATTTTAGCATCTTTTGAATTAGGGATGGGACATTCGACCCATTGACTTGCCCGTAACTTGCAGAGACAAAGGGTCTGTAGGAGCGATCCATTTCCGTGAACTGGGTTGCTGTACCTAATAAACTGTCCGGATAATAGAGCAGCTGAAGCCATATTTCTATGTTAGTTAGTCCCGTTGGCTGGGCTGTATAGAATCACAAACTATCCATGCAATGACATACTGTAGCTGCTTAGTATCTGGCTGATCTCAGTTGGAATATAAAAATACAATCAGAAAACAAATGGATTATGATGCAATACACCACATTTCATTTCGGTCGAAAGCATTTCATGCATTCCCTGTGGGGAAAGTTAGGTCAAACGGTGACTGACACTGATAACAGATCAGAGAACAGTAGGCCTCATCTGAACCCTGGGGTTGTCAGTACCATGTTCTCCTGTACTGAACCATGTTTAAAAACAACAACAGATAGACAGAGAACACATCTGAACCCTGGGGTTGTCAGTACCATGTTCTCCTGCATTAACAGTGTCATTTACACCCTCCTCATTCCTCTTCCTCACCCCTCCTCCTCCTCCTCGCCCCTCTTCATCCAGTCATTACAGTTATATAATATGTCCCATCCAGCCCAGGCAGCCATGTCGTTAAATAATCCATTGCTGTCACTGTCTGCTGAACAACTGCCGTGAAACGCATCTGAGTTCCATTGATGCTGTGATCTATCTGTTTACTATTGGCAGCCTGCGGCCTGACCCTGGTGAGAGTGCTGTACATCTAAATCACAGGGCTCTTAGTGCATGTGTGTGTGTGTGTGTGTGTGTGCGTGTGCGTGTGTGCGTGCATACGTGGTGTGTGTGTGTGTGTGTGTGTGTGTGTGTGTGTGTGTGTGTGCGTGTGCGTGTGTGCGTGCATACGTGTGTGTGTGTGTGTGCGTGTGCGTGTGCATACGTGTGTATGTGTGTGTGTGTGTGTGTGTGTGTGTGTGTGTGTGTGTGTGTGTGTGTGTGTGTGTGTGTGTGCGTGTGCGTGTGTGCGTGCATACGTGTGTGTGTGTGTGTGTGCGTGTGCGTGTGCGTGTGCATACGTGTGTATGTGTGTGCAGCACTCTGATAACACACAGTATCAATAGACGACTACAGAGGCCTGTCTAGTAGACTACAGCCCCCAACACAAAGAGAGGAGCAGAGAGGCCAGACATTGTCTGAATGCTATCAAAGGGTAAGGCCTTCCCGAGGGGACCTTGCTTAGTATGGAGGCTGTACATTTATCAGGAAGGTAAACCAGTAGTTCTTGCAGTGGAACACAATTCATCACGTGACAAGTCAGGAGACATTTGGGAGAATAAGGTCTGGGGTGTTAAGAGAGAGCCATAAGCAGAAAGATACTACATACTACATACTACTACTAAATACTAATACTGTTGTATTTCCATTGAGTCAGAAGCATTGGAATTACTGCATCAACCTGGCCTGTCCATGCAAACATCAAAGAGTAACCCTACAGCAGTATCGGGTCCCAGACCTGCAATTAACAACCTCCTCTGGACCCTAGCCCTCCATTCAGTCAGAACTCAACCCACTCTGGACCCTAGCCCTCCATACAGTCAGAACTCAACCCACTATGGACCCTAGCCCTCCATACAGTCAGAACTCAACCCACTATGGACCCTAGCCCTCCATACAGTCAGAACTCAACCCACTATGGACCCTAGCCCTCCATCCAGTCAGAACTCAACCCACTATGGACCCTAGCCCTCCATACAGTCAGAACTCAACCCACTATGGACCCTAGCCCTCCATTCAGTCAGAACTCAACCCACTATGGACCCTAGCCCTCCATACAGTCAGAACTCAACCCACTATGGACCCTAGCCCTCCATTCAGTCAGAACTCAACCCACTATGGACCCTAGCCCTCCATCCAGTCAGAACTCAACCCACTATGGACCCTAGCCCTCCATTCAGTCAGAACTCAACCCACTATGGACCCTAGCCCTCCATTCAGTCAGAACTCAACCCACTATGGACCCTAGCCCTCCATCCAGTCAGAACTCAACCCAATCTGGACCCTAGCCCTCCATTCAGTCAGAACTCAACCCACTATGGACCCTAGCCCTCCATCCAGTCAGAACCCAACCCACTATGGACCCTAGCCCTCCATCCAGTCAGAACTCAACCCAATCTGGACCCTAGCCCTCCATCCAGTCAGAACTCATTGTCTTGGCTGTGAAGCTGTGAGCTCCAACGTGACTCTGTTACTGTGTTACTATAGATAACCACAGCCCAGAGCAGAGACACTTCTGACAGCCTGATCTGCTCTGGGACTCAGACAGCTGTCTGCCTGCCTGCCTGCCTGTCTGCCTGTCTGCCTGTCTGCCTGCCTGCCTGTCTGCCTGTCTGCCTGTCTGCCTGTCTGCCTGCCTGCCTGCCTGCCTGTCTGCCTGTCTGCCTGTCTGCCTGTCTGCCTGCCTGCCTGTCTGCCTGTCTGCCTGTCTGCCTGCCTGTCTGCCTGCCTGCCTGCCTGCCTGCCTGCCTGCCTGCCTGCCTGCCTGCCTGCCTGCCTGCCTGCCTGCCTGCCTGCCTGCCTGCCTGTCTGGTCAATCTAAAGCTTGGCATGTCCAGGACCAGGGCACTCAAATACCACCAGCACAACAGACTGGTACTACAAGCCTGTTAAGCCAACCGCTGAGTAGCAGCTAATGGTTAGCCACTAGACTGATCTACTAGAGGTCTATAAGCCAACCTCTGAGTAGCAGCTAATGGTTAGCCACTAGACTGATCTACTAGAGGTCTATAAGCCAACCTCTGAGTAGCAGCTAATGGTTAGCCACTAGACTGATCTACTAGAGGTCTATAAGCCAACCTCTGAGTAGCAGCTAATGGTTAGCCACTAGACTGATCTACTAGAGGTCTATAAGCCAACCTCTGAGTAGCAGCTAATGGTTAGCCACTAGACTGATCTACTAGAGGTCTATAAGCCAACCGCTGAGTAGCAGCTAATGGTTAGCCACTAGACTGATCTACTAGAGGTCTATAAGCCAACCTCTGAGTAGCAGCTAATGGTTAGCCACTAGACTGATCTACTAGAGGTCTATAAGCCAACCGCTGAGTAGCAGCTAATGGTTAGCCACTAGACTGATCTACTAGAGGTCTATAAGCCAACCGCTGAGTAGCAGCTAATGGTTAGCCACTAGACTGATCTACTAGAGGTCTATAAGCCAACCGCTGAGTAGCAGCTAATGGTTAGCCACTAGACTGATCTACTAGAGGTCTATAAGCCAACCTCTGAGTATCCACTAACCACTGACCACTATATATAGACTCTATATATATACTGTATAAGGCTGTGATACAGTGCATTCGGAAAGTATTCAGACCCCTTTACTTTTTCCACATTTTGTTACGTTACAGCCTTTATTCTAAAATTGATTAAATTGTTTTTTTCCCCTCATCAATCTACACACAATACCCCATAATGACAAAGCAAAAACAGGTTTCTAGACATTTTTGAAAAAATAAAAACGGAAATATTTCATTTACATAAGTATTCAGACCCTTTACTCAGTACTTTGTTGAAGCACCTTTGGCAGCGATTACAGCATCCAGTCTTCTTGGGTATGATGCTACAAGCTTGGCACACCAGTATTTGGGGAGTATCTCCCATTCTTCTCTGCAGATCCTCTCAAGCTATGTCAGGTTGGATGGGGAGCGTCGCTGCACAGCTATTTTCAGGTCTCTCCAGAGATGTTCGATCAGGTTCAAGTCTGGGCTCTGGCTGGGCCACTCAAGGACATTCAGAGACTTGTCCCGAAGCCACTCCTGCATTGTCTTGGCTGTGTGCTTAAGGTCGTTGTTCTGTTGGAAGGTGAACCTTTGTCCCAGTCTGAGGTCCTGAGAGCTCTGGAGCAGGTTTTCATCAAGGATCTCTGTACTTTGTTCTGTTCATCTTTCCCTCGATCCTGACTAGTCTCCCAGTCCCTGCTGCTGAAAAACATCCCCACAGCATGATGCTGCCACCACCATGCTTCACCATGGGGATGGTGCCAGGTTTCCTCCAGACATGACACTTGGCATTCAAGCCAAAGAGTTCAAGCTTGGTTCATCAGACCAGATAATCTTGTTTCTCATGGTCTGAGAGTCCTTTAGGTGCCTTTTGGCAAACTCCAAGCGGGCTGTCATGTGCCTTTTACTGAGGAGTGGCTTCCGTCTGGCCACTCTACCATAAAGGCCTGATTGGTGGGGTGCTGCAGAGGTGGTTGTCCTTAAGGAAGGTTCTCCCATCTCCACAGAGGAACTCTGGATGTCTGTCAGAGTGACCATTGGGTTCTTGGTCACCTCCCTGACCAAGGCCCTTCTCCCACGATTGCTCAGTTTAGCCAGGCGGCCAACTCTAGGAAGAGTCTTGGTGGTTCCAAACTTCTTCCATTTAAGAATGATGCAGGCCACTGTGTTCTTGGGGACCTTCAATGCTGCAGAAATGTTTTGGTACCCTTCCCCAGATCTGTGCCTCGCCAGAATCCTGTCTCTGAGCTCCATGGACAATTCCTTCAACCTCACGGCTTGGTTTTTGCTCTGACATGCACTGTCAACTGTGGGACCTTATATAGACAGCTGTGTGCCTTTCCAAATCATGTCCAATCAATTGAATTGACCACATGTGGACTCCAATCAAGTTGTAGAAACATCTCAAGGATGATCACTGGAAACAGGATGTACCTGAGCTCAATTTCGAGTCTCATTGCAAAGGGTCTCAATATTTATGTACATAAGGTATTTCAATAAACCTGTTTTCGTTTTGTCATTATGGGTATTGTGTGTAGATTGATGAGGAACACATTTTATTTAATCAATTTTAGAATAAGGCTCTAACGTAACACAATGTGGAAAAAGGGAAGGGGTCTGAATACTTTCCGAATGCACTGTACATAGATCTACTATAGGCCTGTTAATACATAGATCTACTATAGGCCTGTTAATACATAGATCTACTATAGGTCTGTTAATACATAGATCTACTATAGGCCTGTTAATACATAGATCTACTATAGGCCTGTTAATACATAGATCTACTATAGGCCTGTTAATACATAGATCTACTATAGGTCTGTTAATACATAGATCTACTATAGGTCTGTTAATACATAGATCTACTATAGGTCAGTTAATACATAGATCTACTATAGGTCTGTTAATACATAGATCTACTATAGGCCTGTTAATACATAGATCTACTATAGGTCTGTTAATACATAGATCTACTATAGGCCTGTTAATACATAGATCTACTATAGGTCTGTTAATACATAGATCTACTATAGGCCTGTTAATACATAGATCTACTATAGGTCTGTTAATACATAGATCTACTATAGGTCTGTTAATACATAGATCTACTATAGGTCTGTTAATACATAGATCTACTATAGGCCTGTTAATACATAGATCTACTATAGGCCTGTTAATACATATATCTACTATAGGTCTGTTAATACATAGATCTACTATAGGCCTGTTAATACATAGATCTACTATAGGTCTGTTAATACATAGATCTACTATAGGTCTGTTAATACATAGATCTACTATAGGTCTGTTAATACATAGATCTACTATAGGTCTGTTAATACATAGATCTACTATAGGCCTGTTAATACATAGATCTACTATAGGCCTGTTAATACATAGATCTACTATAGGTCTGTTAATACATAGATCTACTATAGGCCTGTTAATACATAGATCTACTATAGGCCTGTTAATACATAGATCTACTATAGGTCTGTTAATACATAGATCTACTATAGGTCAGTTAATACATAGATCTACTATAGGCCTGTTAATACATAGATCTACTATAGGCCTGTTAATACATAGATCTACTATAGGCCTGTTAATACATATATCTACTATAGGTCTGTTAATACATAGATCTACTATAGGCCTGTTAATACATAGATCTACTATAGGTCTGTTAATACATATATCTACTATAGGCCTGTTAATACATAGATCTACTATAGGCCTGTTAATACATAGATCTACTATAGGTCTGTTAATACATAGATCTACTATAGGCCTGTTAATACATAGATCTACTATAGGCCTGTTAATACATAGATCTACTATAGGTCTGTTAATACATAGATCTACTATAGGCCTGTTAATACATAGATCTACTATAGGCCTGTTAATACATAGATCTACTATAGGTCTGTTAATACATAGATCTACTATAGGCCTGTTAATACATAGATCTACTATAGGTCTGTTAATACATAGATCTACTATAGGTCTGTTAATACATAGATCTACTATAGGCCTGTTAATACATAGATCTACTATAGGCCTGTTAATACATAGATCTACTATAGGCCAGTTAATACATAGATCTACTATAGGCCTGTTAATACATAGATCTACTATAGGCCTGTTAATACATAGATCTACTATAGGTCTGTTAATACATAGATCTACTATAGGCCTGTTAATTATTATTTAATATTTTAGACGGCGAGGAAATATAAGACATGTTCAGTGCGGCCCTCTGGACCTCGTTGAAGACCGAATGCGGCCCCTGGGGCTAAATGAGTTTGACAGCCCTGTTATGAGTCTTAACACCGCCCTGAGTGTTATGAGTCTTTACACCGCCCTGAGTGTTATGAGTCTTTACACCGCCCTGAGTGTTATGAGTCTTTACACCACCCGGAGTGTTATGAGTCTTTACACCGCCCTGAGTGTTATGAGTCTTTACACCGCCCTGAGTGTTATGAGTCTTAACACCGCCCTGAGTGTTATGAGTCTTTACACCGCCTGGAGTGTTATGAGTCTTTACACCGCCCTGAGTGTTATGAGTCTTTACACCGCCCTGAGTGTTATGAGTCTTTACACCACCCGGAGTGTTATGAGTCTTTACACCGCCCTGAGTGTTATGAGTCTTTACGCCGCCCTGAGTGTTATGAGTCTTTACGCCGCCCTGAGTGTTATGAGTCTTTACACTGCCCTGAGTGTTATGAGTCTTTACGCCGCCCTGAGTGTTATGAGTCTTTACGCCGCCCTGAGTGTTATGAGTCTTTACACCACCCTGAGTGTTATGAGTCTTTACGCTGCCCTGAGTGTTATGAGTCTTTACACCGCCCTGAGTGTTATGAGTCTTTACACTGCCCTGAGTGTTATGAGTCTTTACGCCGCCCTGAGTGTTATGAGTCTTTACACCGCCCTGAGTGTTATGAGTCTTTACACTGCCCTGAGTGTTATGAGTCTTTACACCACTTTGTTTTGGTTTATTTGAATGTCAATTAGGGCGTCTCTCTCTCTCTCTCTCCCTCCCTCCCTCCCTCCCTCTCCCTCTCCCTCCCTCCCTCCCTCCCTCCCTCCCTCCCCAGCTTTGTCTAACGTCTTTCATCTAGTCTACATCACCAACTACTTAACCCACCAATGCTCCTCCTACTGACAGAGAGAGAACTCCTATCCACCAATGCTCCTCCTACTGACAGAGAGAGAACTCCTATCCGCCAAGCACCCTTTTCTCTCTGGCTCATCTTCAACGCATCACACTAACCGCTAACTGAGCTAGCGGTTGTCATTTCCCATCGGTTTCATATGAAAGCATTGTATTTTCTCACCGTGTCTTTTCTATCCTGCCATAAGCATGTTAAGGACAAACGGACCATTTAATGTGATCGTGTGCATCCCAAATGGCACCCTATTCCCTATCAAGTGCACTACGAGAGCCCCTATGGGCCCTATTTGGGAAAGGGGTGCCATTTTGGACGCTCCCATTGTGAGTTGAGTTTCTTCACAGTTGTTTTCACCCAGTGGCGTATCTCGGCCCGACTCCGTCTTCATCGGATCAGACAAGCATAATTTTTTTCTGCGGTGAAAGAGAGGCAGAAAGCCATCTTGGGATTGTTCTCCATTGTTTTGGTTGTTCAGCCGGAACATTTTGACTAATGGGATCTTTGTGAATATAGCTGGGAAAAAAATGTAACGTCTCAATCTGAACGAAAGACCTACTAAATAAAAGGGGACTGAATCAAAAGGGTTATTCCTTCGATGGCATATTACTGTCCTGTTTCAGCTGGTGTTTGTCTGGCTAAATAATAACGTTGTGAAGTTCAACATGGAACAAATTATGACGTTATTAATACAAACTAATAAGCCATCTTAATTTCTTAGTTTGTAGAGTTGGTTGCATTCAGTCCATCTAAGCCAGTGGTTTATGTAATACTATGGCTTTCAAACTTGCACTAATGTTCTCTCTTAGTGAGAGGGTGATGGTTATATCTACTGTTCTCTCTTAGTGAGAGGGTGATGGTTATATCTACTGTTCTCTCTTAGTGAGAGGGTGATGGTTATATCTACTGTTCTCTCTTAGTGAGAGGGTGATGGTTATATCTACTGTTCTCTCTTAGTGAGAGGGTGATGGTTATATATACTGTTCTCTCTTAGTGAGAGGGTGATGGTTATATCTACTGTTCTCTCTTAGTAAGAGGGTGGTGGTTTTATCTACTGTTATCTCTTAGTAAGAGGGTGATGGTTATATCTACTGTTCTCTCTTAGTAAGAGGGTGATGGTTATATCTACTGTTCTCTCTTAGTAAGAGGGTGATGGTTATATCTACTGTTCTCTCTTAGTGAGAGGGTGATGGTTATATCTACTGTTCTCTCTTAGTTAGAGGGTGATGGTTATATCTACTGTTCTCTCTTAGTAAGAGGGTGATGGTTATATCTACTGTTCTCTCTTAGTGAGAGAGTGATGGTTATATATATTGTTCTCTCTTAGTAAGAGGGTGATGGTTATATCTAATGTTCTCTCTTAGTGAGAGGGTGATGGTTATATCTAATGTTCTCTCTTAGTGAGAGGGTGATGGTTATATCTACTGTTCTCTCTTAGTGAGAGGGTGATGGTTATATCTACTGTTCTCTCTTAGTAAGAGGGTGATGGTTATATCTAATGTTCTCTCTTAGTAAGAGGGTGATGGTTATATCTTCTGTTCTCTCTTAGTTAGAGGGTGATGGTTATATCTAATTTTCTCTCTTAGTGAGAGGTTAGGGTTATATGTAATGTTCTCTCTTAGTAAGAGGGTGATGGTTATATCTAATGTTCTGTCTTAGTAAGAGGGTGATGGTTATATCTACTGTTCTCTCTTAGTTAGAGGGTGATGGTTATATCTAATTTTCTCTCTTAGTGAGAGGGTGATGGTTATATCTACTGTTCTCTCTTAGTAAGAGGGTGATGGTTATATCTACTGTTCTCTCTTAGTGAGAGGGTGATGGTTATATCTACTGTTCTCTCTTAGTGAGAGGGTGATGGTTATATCTACTGTTCTCTCTTAGTGAGAGGGTGATGGTTATATCTACTGTTCTCTCTTAGTGAGAGGGTGATGGTTATATCTACTGTTCTCTCTTAGTGAGAGGGTGATGGTTATATCTACTGTTCTCTCTTAGTAAGAGGGTGATGGTTATATCTACTGTTCTCTCTTAGTAAGAGGGTGATGGTTATATCTAATTTTCTCTCTTAGTGAGAGGTTAGGGTTATATGTAATGTTCTCTCTTAGTAAGAGGGTGATGGTTATATCTAATGTTCTCTCTTAGTAAGAGGGTGATGGTTATATCTACTGTTCTCTCTTAGTTAGAGGGTGATGGTTATATCTAATGTTCTCTCTTAGTGAGTGGGTAGGGTTATATGTAATGTTCTCTCTTAGTAAGAGGGTGATGGTTATATCTAATTTTCTCTCTTAGTGAGAGGGTGATGGTTATATCTACTGTTGTCTCTTAGTAAGAGGGTGATGGTTATATCTAATGTTCTCTCTTAGTGAGTGGGTAGGGTTATATGTAATGTTCTCTCTTAGTAAGAGGGTGATGGTTATATCTAATGTTCTCTCTTAGTAAGAGGGTGATGGTTATATCTACTGTTCTCTCTTAGTAAGAGGGTGATGGTTATATCTACTGTTCTCTCTTAGTGAGAGGGTGATGGTTATATCTACTGTTCTCTCTTAGTAAGAGGGTGTGTCACACCCTGGCTCTGGGACTCTATATGTTGAGCCAGGGTGTGTTCATTCTATGTGTTCATTTTCTATGTTGGGTATTCTAAGTTGTTCTATGTCTATGTTGGCCAGAGTGGCTCCCAATCAGAGGCAACGAGTGTCAGCTGTTGTGGGTTGTCTCTGATTGGGAGCCATATTTAAACTGTATGTTTTCCCTTGGGTGTTGTGGGTTTTTGTTCCTTTACGGTCATTGTTACTGTGGACTTCACGAGTCGTCTATTGTTTTGGTTTTCGTGCTTTATTTAATAAAGTCAATCATGTTCGCTCAACACGCTGCGTATTGGTCTACTCCTTACCCAGACGATCGTGACAGAAAAACCCACCATACTACGACCAAGCAGCGTGTCCAGGAACAAACGCAGGAGGTGACGCTGGTGGATGTCCTCCTCGGTTGGGGGCAGATTACCGAGGAGGAGGTCGTCCGGTACCGGAGGGCTATGAAGGGGGAGACCCAGGCAGGAGAGGAGCAGCGGCGTCAGCAGTGCCATCGTCGGACGGACGGGGAGGCACCCCCAAGAATTTTTAGGGGGGCACACGGCGTGGCGACTGGGCAGCAGGAGGCTGCCACAGGGCGAAATAGGAGACGAGGAGAGAAGGCCACCGGGTTACGGGAGCCATTGGCGAGAGGAGGGAAGGAAGTCGTAGAGGCACGGCGAGAGGTACTGAGGTGTATTGCCAGTCCGGTCCGGCCCGTTCCTGATCCCCGTTTAAAGCCAGTGGTGTGTGTTCCCAGTACGGTCCGGCCTGTCCCTGCTCCACGCACCAAGCCTACGGTGTGCGTCGCCAGCCCAGTCCGGCCTGTCCCTGCTCCACGCACCAAGCCTACGGTGTGCGTCGACAGCCCAGCCCGGCCTGTTCCCGCTCCACGCACCAAACCTACGGTGTGCGTCGCCAGCCCTGTCCGGCCTGTCCCTGCTCCACGCACCAAGCCTACGGTGTGCGTCGCCAGCCCTGTCCGGCCTGTCCCTGCTCCACGCACCAAGCCTACGGTGTGCGTCGCCAGCCCTGTCCGGCCTGTCCCTGCTCCACGCACCAAGCCTGCGGTGTGCGTCGCCAGCCCTGTCCGGCCTGTCCCTGCTCCACGCACCAAGCCTACGGTGTGCGTCGCCAGCCCTGTCCGGCCTGTCCCTGCTCCACGCACCAAGCCTACGGTGTGCGTCGCCAGCCCTGTCCGGCCTGTCCCTGCTCCACGCACCAAGCCTGCGGTGTGCGTCGACAGCCCAGCCCGGCCTGTCCCTGCTCCACGCACCAAGCCTGCGGTGTGCGTCGCCAGCCCTGTCCGGCCTGTCCCTGCTCTACGCACCAAGCCTACGGTGTGCGTCGTCAGCCCAGCCCGGCCTGTCCCTGCTCCACGCACCAAGCCTACGGTGTGCGTCGCCAGCCCTGTCCGGCCTGTCCCTGCTCCACGCACCAAGCCTACGGTGTGCGTCGACAGCCCAGCCCGGCCTGTCCCTGCTCCACGCACCAAGCCTGCGGTGTGCATCGCCAGCCCTGTCCGGCCTGTCCCTGATCTACGCACCAAGCCTACGGTGTGCGTCGTCAGCCCAGCCCGGCCTGTCCCTGCTCCACGCACCAAGCCTACGGTGTGCGTCGCCAGCCCTGTCCGGCCTGTCCCTGCTCCACGCACCAAGCCTACGGTGTGCGTCGACAGCCCAGCCCGGCCTGTCCCTGCTCCACGCACCAAACCTACGGTGTGCGTCGTCAGCCTGGTCCAGCCCGTTCCTGCCACTCGCACCAAGCCGGGGGTGCGAGTCGTCAGCCTGGTCCAGCCCGTTCCTGCCACTCGCACCAAGCCAGGGATGCGAGTCGTCAGCCTGGTTCAGCCCGTTCCTGCCACTCGCACCAAGCCAGGGGTGCGAGTCGTCAGCCTGGTTCAGCCCGTTCCTGCTACTCGCACCAAGCCCGGGGTGCGAGTCGTCAGCCTGGTAAGACCGGTCAGCTGCTCCACAACGGAGCGTAAGCAATCCGCTCCGTCAATGTCCAGTCCAGATCCAGCCAGCGGGGTCAGACCGGACCAGGGGCGCTACGGGGGAATTATGGAAGGGTGGTGGTCAAGCCCGGAGCCGGAGCCGCCTCCGAGGAGGAATGCCCACCCAGCCCTCCCCTGTTTGGGGTTTTGTTAAGGCGCGGTCGCAGTCCGCGCCTTTAGGGGGGGGTACTGTCACACCCTGGCTCTGGGACTCTATATGTTGAGCCAGGGTGTGTTCATTCTATGTGTTCATTTTCTATGTTGGGTATTCTAAGTTGTTCTATGTCTATGTTGGCCAGAGTGGCTCCCAATCAGAGGCAACGAGTGTCAGCTGTTGTGGGTTGTCTCTAATTGGGAGCCATATTTAAACTGTATGTTTTCCCTTTGGTGTTGTGGTTTTTTGTTCCTTTACGGTCATTGTTACTGTGGACTTCACGAGTCGTCTATTGTTTTGGTTTTCGTGCTTTATTTAATAAAGTCAATCATGTTCGCTCAACACGCTGCGTATTGGTCTACTCCTTACCCAGACGATCGTGACAGGGTGATGGTTATATCTACTGTTCTCTCTTAGTAAGAGGGTGATGGTTATATCTACTGTTCTCTCTTAGTGAGAGGGTGATGGTTATATCTACTGTTCTCTCTTAGTGAGAGGGTGATGGTTATATCTACTGTTCTCTCTTAGTGAGAGGGTGATGGTTATATCTACTGTTCTCTCTTAGTGAGAGGGTGATGGTTATATCTACTGTTCTCTTTAGTAAGAGGGTGATGGTTATATCTACTGTTCTCTCTTAGTGAGAGGGTGATGGTTATATCTACTGTTCTCTCTTAGTGAGAGGGTGAGGGTTATATCTACTGTTCTCTCTTAGTGAGAGGGTGATGGTTATATCTACTGTTCTCTCTTAGTGAGAGGGTGATGGTTATATCTACTGTTCTCTCTTAGTGAGAGGGTGATGGTTATATCTACTGTTCTCTCTTAGTGAGAGGGTGATGGTTATATCTACTGTTCTCTCTTAGTGAGAGGAGGATGGTTATATCTACTGTTCTCTCTTAGTGAGAGGTTGATGGTTATATCTACTGTTCTCTCTTAGTGAGAGGGTGATGGTTATATCTACTGTTCTCTCTTAGTAAGAGGGTGATGGTTATATTGAGAGTCTTTCGGCTATTGAAAGAACACAGATTGAGAACCATGGGCCCCATTTCCTATCTGAAGTACTTTGACTGGCTAGTATAAAACCTTTCTACATACTGTATCATTAGGACTCTAACGCATTTCCTCCCCAGACCTGATCTAAGACGGTGAGGCCTGAATGGCTAATGTCCTTCTGTGGAGGATGGAGTTCATCGTACCTTATTGGTCGGACACATATAAATACCGTATAATGAAGCAAGATAACCTCTTTAGAGAAACAAGACGGTAGAATGAACCAGGATAACCTCTTTAGATTTCTCAGACACACTTCCTGTTTCTCTGTCTCTCTCTCTGGAGTCCAGACTCAGCCTCTATCCCAATTCCCACTCATGTGCACTATGCACTCATTGACCTGTTCACTCTTCCTCAATTATCTAAAAGCATTGATGTTGTGCAATAAATATGTTAGACAGTGATCAAGAGCATTAGAACTGGTCTAATGGGTCTGTCCATTTCTGCCTGGTCTATAAACA
>NC_059220.1:5878722-5926222 GCF_020615455.1 Coregonus clupeaformis
ATTCTAATAGAGATGCACTATATATACAGCAGTATGTGGACACCCCTTCATATTAGTGGATTCTAATAGAGATACACTATATATACAGCAGTATGTGGACACCCCTTCATATTAGTGGATTCTAATAGAGGTACACTATATATACACAGCACTATGTGAACACCCCTTCATATTAGTGGATTCTATTTCAGCTACACCCGTTGCTGACAGGTGTATAAAATCGAGCACACAGCAATGCAATCTCCATAGACAAACATTGGCAGTAGAATGACCCTTACTGAAGAGCTCAGTGACTTTCAACGTGACACTGTCATAGGATGCCACCTTTCCAACAAGTCAGTTCGTCACATTTCTGCCCTGCTAGAGCTGCCCCGGTCAACTGAAAAGGTTTCATGGTAGGCGCCAGCCAATTTATTTTATTTTTTCTTTATTTTCTTTAGGGGGTAGATCAGCTTTAATATTGCAGATAGATTGTAACTTCCATCAATGTAATTGTCTGCATCCCTGGCGGTTGTTGACAAGCATATTCAGTTCATATAATTAATATATAATTCCTCAGTAGCCTGTTCCAGCTGGCTATTGGGAAAAACTTCTTACCTCAAAATCACCTCGCTATTCATGTTGAATAAATTAGTCTGTTAATTTCAACTAAACAAGCTGCTAAATCGTTCAGTTTACATCTTGCCTACATCTTGTCTAGGCTACTGTAGACTATCTGAAATTAGATGTAGGACTATCAGGGGATATAGGCTACCTGCCTTTATCTAAGCAAACCGTGTCAAAACTGAATTACAATCATAAACCCAGATTTGAGTCTGTAGTCTATGCCTATTGAAATGACAAGTCAATCTCGCAAATGGGCCGTTTATAACGGATTGTAGTCTTAACATCTGGCACATAATAACAGCACAATTGCCAGAAAATAGCCTAACATTTTTTCTTTTTGTTTGTCCAAGTGTTTCTTGCTCAGAGATTGAGATCCTCTGTCCAACTTTCATCACTCAAACTCTCCTGTCAGATTTATCTCTAGTTATGCACAAAGGGGATTTATTTACAATTATAAACCTGGTTCGAGCCCTGAATGCTGATTGGCGGAAAGCCATGGTATATCAGACCATATACCACGGGTATGACAAAACATTACTTCTTACTGTTCTTATTATGTTGGTAACCAGTTTATAATAGCAATAATGCACCCCGGGGGTTTTTGGTATATGGCCAATATACCACGGCTAACGGCTGTATCCAGGGACTCCGCGTTGCATCACGCTTAAGAATAGCCCGTAGCCATGGTATATTGGCCATATACCACACCCCCTTCTGCCTTATTGCTTAATCATAGCAGTCAAATGAGTTAAATCAACATCAATTGATGGAAAATGATCTGGCACACTTTATTTTCTCTTGTCACATATTCAAATTCCTTTATTATGTCATGTCATATCTTGCAATAATTATTATTTTGAGGAAACCCACATTTTGCTTCTAACGTCATTTCAAGCAACTCCTTTCTTCCTGTGAAAAAACAAAATACCCTAAAAGAAGGCCTGTTTTTTCGCGATTACTTCAAAACTACGGTAACAGCTAGGACATACATTCATATTATGAAACTGGGCTCCATGGGGGCACAATGAAAAAAGCGTTGTTAAAAATGTCTTGTGTCCAGCCTATTATTATAAACATTCTTCAAAATTCACAAAAAGTGACATTAGCTGATTAAAATGATCCCATAGAACAATACGTATCATATATCCTGTGCCTGTATTGACCACATACCTTATTTTCGGCGTTTAACCAAAAACCCTAAAAAAAAAACGCTATTAATTTTCCTCATAGGCAACGAACCATGGCGGAGTTAGTGCCTACAAAAAGACGCCATTACTATTTATCTTTATGACTATGAATGGGATAACTGAAACCTAGCTAGCTACTTATTTATTTTTTATCAGTACCGAAACTGATCAAAGACAATTTCAATCTTATACAGTACTAGCTATCAGTAACCTTAGATTTAACCTTAGATTTTGGCCTGAAACACAGCACGTCTAAAACAAACGTGGAAGTGCATTGCGGTCTTGCCTTACCTCAGCGCTCTCATGATCAGATCATACTCTGTGAATCTCTCTCTGAGGACCACCATCTCTACCGGATCGACGGGAGGTGGCGTTTTGATGCGCCCCTCTTTGGATTTGGCCTTGGGGTCGGTGCGGGTCTTCCTACCCCGGACAGCCTCCACAAGCACGGCTCCACGGGGGGCGAGTAGCCGGATTACCGGGGTACTTCTGGTAATAACTTGAAACATACTGGCTGACAATCGACTGCTTACTCTAATAGTTTACGTGCAAATATTTACCTACAACTATAAATAAAACGTGTGCATGTAGTGAACAGAAACATAGAAGTCGCTTCACGAAGCAGCCATGTTCGTGAAAGAAATCCCGGAAGCATTCCCAAGGTTACCAAAATAACTTCCGGGTAAATGTCTAGTTTGAAGCGTAGATAGAACAACGATATAGATATTTAACCGGATGTCTACATGTGAAGCATCCGGTTGGCGTTTCGACTCACTACCAAATATGGCGGTGAGAGGAAGCCCAGTGGCTTGCAGTGGGAGAAGATGGAGCGAGATGGATTTTGGCCGACATTCTGCTAATTTTCCTCATCGATAAAACATTTAATCTCAATACAGTTTTCTGTTTATAAAACTAGAATCTGTTACGAATAGAGTGGACACATTTATGTTGACTTTACCCTTTGCCAAAGTGTAAAATAAAATAAAAAATGCGTTGTTTAGAAGGAGCGCAATGGCGACTTGAGTTACTTCGCAGAGGAGGCGTTCCCTAACGGAAATATGCAAATACATGCTAGAACGCGCCAATAGGCTCTTTGTTCTGCTCAAGATTATTAATTTGCTCCAATTGGAAACGACAGGCTGTGGTCTTATCTTGTCTTAGTTGTACAAATATTTTGGTTGAATGTTTTCCACTAGATAGCACAGCCACAAAGTCTTAATGGTCAATATCGTAAACATTTGTGAAAAAACAAAAATTACCTTTTTGGTCTTCATTTAAGGTTAGTATTAGGCATAAGGTTAGCAGTGAGGTTAAGGTTATGTTTAAAATCAGATTTTAAAACACAAACATGTTTTGTAGGCATACTGAGCTGCAACATTTGCTAGGAACAGATGATATTCATATTCTGACTATCTCTGAAACTCACTTAGATAATACCTTTGATGATACAGTGGTAGCAATACAAGGTTATAACATATACAGAATATATAGAAATGCAAATGTTGGAGGTGTTGCTGTTTATATTCAGAACCACATTCCTGTAAAGATTAGAGAGGATCTCATGTTAAATACTGTTGAAGTAATATGGCTACAGGTTCATCTGCCTCACCTAAAGCCCATTCTGGTGGGAAGCTGCTATAGACCACCAAGTGCTAACAGTCAGTATCTGGATAACGTGTGAAATTCTTGATAATGTATGTGGTATCAACAGAGAGGTATATTTTCTCGGTGATTTAAATATTGACTGGCTTTCATCAGGCTACCCACTCAAGAAAAACCTTCAAACTGTAACCAGTGCCTGCAACCTGGTTCAGGTTATCAGTCAACCTACCAGGGTATTTACAAACAGTACAGGAATTAAATCATCAACATGTATTGATCACATCTTTACTAATGCTGCAGAAATTTGCTTGAAAGCAGTATCCAGATCTATCGGATGTAGTGATCACAATATAGTAGCCATATCTAGGAAAACCAAACTTCCAAAGGCTGGGCCTAATATAGTGTATAAGAGGTCATACAAGTTTTGTAGTGATTCCTATGTTGTTGATGTAAATAATATATGTTGGTCCGTGATGTGTAATGAGGAGCAAACAGACACTGCACTTGACACATTTATGAAATTGCTTATTCCAGTTACTAATAAGCATGCACCCATTAAGAAAATTACAGTAAAACTGTTCAATCCCAGTGGATTGATGAGGAATTTAACAATTGTATGGTTGAGAGGGATGAGGCAAAAGGAATGGCAAATAAGTCTGTCTGCACAACCGATTGGCAAATGTATTTCAAATTGAGAAATCATGTGACTAAACTGAATAAAAAGAAGAAGAAACTAAACTATGAAACAAAGATAAATTACATAAAGAATGATAGTAAAAAGCTTTGGAGCACCTTCAATTACATTTTGGGAAAAAAGGCAAACTCAGCTCCATCATTCATTGAATCAGATGGTTCATTCATCACAAAACCAACTGATATTGCTACTTTAATTATTATTTTTTCATTGGCAAGATTAGCAAACTTAGGCATGACATGCCAGCAACAGACGCTGACACCAAATTATGAAATACAAGCATTGTAATTTTGAATTCCGTAAAGTGAATGTGGAAGAGGTGAAAAAAGTATTGTTGTCTATCAACAATGACAAGCCACCGGGGTCTGACAACTTGGATGGAAAATTACTGAGGATAATAGCAGACGATATTGCCACTCCTATTTGCCATATTTTCAATTTAAGCCTACTAGAAAGTGTGTGCCCCCAGGCTTGGAGGGAAGCAAAAGTAATTCCTCTACCTAAGAATAGTAAAGCCCCTTTTACTGGCTCAAATAGCTGACCAATTAGCCTGTTACCAACCCTTAGTAAAGTTTTGGAAAAAATTGTGTTTGACCAGATACAATGCTATTTTACAGTAAACAAATTGACAACAAACTTTTAGCATGCTTATAGGGAAGGACGTTCAACAAGCACAGCACTTACACAAATGACTGATGATTGGCTGAGAGAAATGTATGATAAAAAGATTGTGGGGGCTGTTTTGTTAGACTTCAGTGCGGCTTTTGACATTATCGATCATAGTCTGCTGCTGGAAAAACGTATGTGTTATGGCTTTACACCCCCTGCTATAATGTGGATAAAGAGTTACCTGTCTAACAGAACACAGAGGGTGTTCTTTAATGGAAGCCTCTCAAACATAATCCAGGTAGAATAAGGAATTCCCCAGGGCAGCTGTCTAGGCCCCTTACTTTTTTTAATTTTTACTAATGACTTGCCACTGGCTTTGAGTAAAACCAGAGTGTCTATGTATGCGGATGACTCAACACTATACATGTCAGCTACTACAGCGACTGAAATGACTGCAACACTTAACAAAGAGCTGCAGTTAGTTTCAGAGTGGATGGCAAGGAATAAGTTAGTCCTAAATATTTCTAAAACTAAAAGCATTGTATTTGGGACAAATCATTCACTAAACCCTAAACCTCAACTACATCTCGTAATGAATAATGTGGAAATTGAGCAAGTTGAGGTGACTAAACTGCTAGGAGTAAACCTGGATTGTAGACTGTCATGGTCAAAACATATTGATCAAATAAAATAAAATGTTATTTGTCACATACACGTGTTTAGCAGCTGTTATAGCGGGTGTAGCGAAATGCTTGTGCTTCTAGCTCCGACAGTGCAGTAATATCTAACAAGTAATATCTAACAATTTCACAACATATACCCAATACACACAAATCTAGTAAGGAATGGAATTTAAGAAAATATACATATATGGACAAGCAATGACAGAGCGGCATGGACTAAGATACAGTAGAATATTATAGAATAGAATACAGTATATACATATGAGATGAGTATTGCAAGATATGTAAACATTATTAAAGTGACTGTAAACATTATTAAAGTGACTAGTGTTCCATTTCTTAAAGTGGCCAGTGATTTCAATAGGCAGATACAACAGTAGCTAAGATGGGGAGAAGTCTGTCCATAATAAAGCGCTGCTCTACCTTCTTAACAGCACTATCAACAAGGCAGGTCCTACAGGCCCTAGTTTTGTCACACCTGGACTACTGTCCAGTCGTGTGGTCAGGTGCCACAAAGAGGGACTTAGGAAAATTGCAATTGGCTCAGAACAGGGCAGCACTGCTGGCCCTTGGATGTACACAGAGAGCTAACATTAATAATATGCATGTCAATCTCTCCTGGCTCAAAGTGGAGGAGAGATTGACTTCATCACTACTTGTATTTGTGAGAGGTATTGACATGTTGAATGCACCGAGCTATCTGTTTGAACTACTGGCACACAGCTCGGACACCCATGCATACCCTACAATACATGCCACCAGAGGTCTCTTCACAGACCCCAAGTCCAGAATAGACTATGGGAGGCGCACAGTTCTACATAGAGCCATGACTACAAGTAACTGATGCAAGCAGTACAATTAGATTTAAAAAAACTGATAAAAATACACCTTATGGAACAGCGGGGACTGTGAAGCAACACAAACATAGGAACAGACACATGCACACACACACGATAACATACGCACACATGGATTTTGTACTGTAGATATGTGGTAGTGGTGGAGTAGGGGCCTGAGGGCACACAGTGTGTTGTGAAATCTGTGAATGTATTGTAATGTTTTTAAAATGGTATAAACTGCCTTAATTTTGCTGGACCCCAGGAAGAGTAGCTGCTGCCAATGGGGATCCATAATAAATACAACTACAAATACAAACATAACTACCCATACGGAAAAGTAATATATGGCCATATATATCAAAGAATGTGACATACATTTTAAAATTTATCATATATTTCAATAACATATATAAATCTCACAACCCCTTCCTCAAGGTTCCATTTTAGGACCACTATTGTTTTCATTATATATTCTACCTCTTGGTGATGTCATTCGGTCACACAATGTCAACTTTCACTGCTATGCGGACGACACACAGCTGGACATTTCGATGAAACATGGTGAAGCCCCAAAATTGTCTACCCTGGAAGCCTGTGTTTCAGACATAAGTGGATGGCGGCACATTTTCTACTTTTAAACTCGGACAAAACAGAGATGCTAGTTCTAGGTCCCAAGAAACAAAGAGATCTGCTGTTGGATCTGACAGTTAATGTTGATGGTTGTACAGTCGTCTCAAATAAAACTGAAGGACCTCGGCGTTACTCTGGACCCTGATCTCTCTTTTGATGAACATATCAAGAATATTTCAAGGCCAGCTTTTTTCCATCATCGTAACATTTAAAAAATCTGAAACTTTGTCCAAAAATGATGCAGAAAAGCTAATCCATGCTTTTTGTCTGTCATTATTTAACTGGATTTGAACCCAAATGCAGACAACTACACCAAGCCAGAGAAGGTTTAACAGGTTTATTTACAAAGTTCAATTTGTCCAGGTTTCCAAAAATAGGGGAAGAGCAAGTCCAGGTCTACAGGGAGGGTAACAGATCCAGGTTCAGAGCAGAGTGGTACCGTAACGTCCTAGTGTCCGTGGTGAGTCCAAAAGGAAGGTCCGGTAGTGGAAAGCAGGATGGTGGTGGCAGGAGTGAAGCGGAGGCAGGAGTCAGGGTTCCAATAATCTGTGGCACAGGAGAAAAGTAACTAGAACAGGCCAAAAACACAAAGGGCGAAAACAAGCAGGTTGAGTCAACAGCGAAACTAACATGGTCGTCTTGACTATGATCTGACGATGAGTGGCAAGTTTGACCGGGTCTTTAAGGCTGAGGTGATTATGGTGAATGAGCTGCAGCTGGAACCCTGACTCCCGCACACCAGACTTCACTCCTGCAATCAAGGACAGACAGAGGGGAGGAGGAGAGCAGAGAGAGAGCTACCTAGCAGCAGTAGGCCTAACATTGTCACTTCTAGATTAGACTACTGCAATGCTCTACTCTCCGGCTACCCGGATAAAGCACTAAATAAACTTCAGTTAGTGCTAAACACGGCTGCTAGAATCTTGACTAGAACCAAAGAATGTGATCATATTACTCCAATACAGCTACAGAGTTTAATGGCTGTGATAGGAGAAAACTGAGGATGGATCAACAACATTGTAGTTACTCCACAATACTAACCTAAATGACAGAGTGAAAAGAAGGAAGCCTGTACAGAATAAAAATATTCCAAAACATGCATCCTGTTTGCAATAAGGCACTAAAGTAAAACTGCAAAAAAATGTGGCAAAGAAATGAACTTTGTGTCCTGAATACAAAGCGTTATGTTTGGGGGCAAATCCAGCACAATATCACTTAGTACCACTCAATATTTTCAAGCATAGTGGTCGCTGCTATGAAAAGCCAACTGACATTTCCTCCTGAGGTGCTGACCTGTTGCACCCTCTACAACCACTGTGATTATTATTTGACCCTGCTGGTCATCTATGAATGTTTGATCATCTTGAAGAACGATCTGGCCTTAAATGGCCATGTACTCTTATAATCTCCACCCAGCGGCACAGCCAGAAGAGGACTGGCCACCCCTCAGAGCCTGGTTCCTCTCTACCCAGTACAGCCAGAAGAGGACTGGCCACCCCTCAGAGCCTGGTTCCTCTCTAGGTTTCTTCCTAGGTTCCTGCCTTTCTAGGGAGTTTTTCCTAGCCACCGTGCTTCTACATCTGCATTGCTTGCAGGTTTTAGGCTGGGTTTCTGTATAAGCACTTTCTGGACATCTGCTGATGTAAAAAGGGCTTTATAAATACATTTGATTGATTGATTGATATTTGACTGATAATCATAAGAAACAAGATTCTATTAACTTCCTCATTCTCCGTCCCGTTGTCACATAGAGATCGCAACGTTGAATCTGTCTCATTATGGCATCTGTGAGCGTATGGGCAGCGCCATCTGCTGGCTACTCTACCGTCAGACTTCCAGCAATTGTGCTAAGCTAACGATATGCTAATTTCAATCATCTCCAAACTGCACGCAGACTTTAAAAAAAATGTATTCATGAGTTCGTCTGACTCTGGGTAAGTAGAAAAAACGACTTAAATCTTTAAAATGTCACAGTATCCCATTAAAAATGTATACACCATAACAGGGTCAATTTCAATTCAATAAATTGAAGGACGTTAAAGGGATAGTTAACTTTTTTCACAATTTATAGTCTAGATGGCTAACAAAAAAACTATGGGGGTGATGGGGGAAATTAGTCAGAGTTCTGTTATGTTTGTGGCCAAATCCCCACAAGTTAATAGTGGCTATTTAAAAACTCTAAATCATGGGATTATATTTTCTCCTGGCCCATGGACAACTTTCAGGGTAAGGAACCATGTGACTGACTATAAGGTGTAAACATTTTAACTATCCCCTAGTAATTTAATTTACAAATCAATGCAAGAAGGGCATTAATGGTCAAGGATTTCTTATTAAACTGAATCTCATAAGCTTTTCAGATAAAGATGTATTTATTTTTAATGAAAAAAAAAATGTATGATTTTCAAACCCAACCCCTAACTGTCCTATGTGCGCAGCGGTCTAAGGCACTGCATCGCAGTGCTAGCTGTGCCACTAGAGATCCTGGTTAGAATCCAGGCTCTGTCGTAGCCGCCCGGGAGACCCATGGGGCGCGCACAATTGGTCCAGGGTAGGGGAGGGAATGGCCGGCAGGGATGTAGCTCAGTTGGTAGAGCATGGTGTTTGCAACACCAGGGTTGTGGGTTCGATTCCACGGGGGCCAGTATGTTTAAAAAATTTATATATTAAAAAAATATGTATGCACTCACTAACTGTAAGTCGCTCTGGATAAGTGACTAAAAATGTAATTTTTTTAATATATCTTACTTATAAATGTATGATCTCAAACCCAACCCCTAACTGTTCTATGTTCGAAAAACAAATGATAGTCCCACAACGCCGTCATGAAGGCAAAGGGTGGCTAGAATCTCAAATAAAAAATATATTTGTTGAACACTTTTTTGGGTTACTACATGATTCCATATGTGTTATTTCATAGTTTTGATGTCTTCACTATTATTCTACAATGTAAAGAAAAAAGAAAAAACCTTGAATGAATAGGTGTGTCCAAACTTTTGACTGGTACTGCATGTTAACACATATTGTTAACATGTATTTGTGACATATAAGGGACATATAGTAATAAACATTGTAATACATGTATCACACATATATGAGCATGTAAGTATTATGCATATATAAGGCAGAAATATATGCCACATATATGAAAACGGATGATCTCCGCATGTGTGGTTCCCACCTTGAAGCATGGAGGTGTGATGGTTTGGGGGTGCTTTGCTGGTGACACTCTCTGTGATTTATTTAGAATTCAAGGCACACTTAACCAGAATGGCTACCACAGCATTCTGCAGCGATAAGACATCCCATCTGGTTTGGGCTTAGTGGGACTATCATTTGTTTTTCAACAGGACAATGACCCAAAACACACCTCCAGGCTGTGTAGGGGCTATTTGACCCAGAAGGAGAGTGATGGAGTGCTGCATCAGATGACCTGGCCGCCACAATCACCCGACCTCAACCCAACTGAGATGGTTTGGGATGACTTGGACCGCATGTTTTCATTGTGTCATTATGGGGTATTGTGTACAGTCGTGGTCAAAAGGTTTGAGAATGACACAAATATTAATTTTCACAAAGTCTGCTGCTTCAGTTTTTATGATGGCAATTTGCATATACTCCAGAATGTTATGAAGAGTGATCAGATGAATTGCAATTAAGTAGCTGCTGCCAATGGGGATCCATAATAAATACAACTACAAATACAAACATAACTACCCATACGGAAAAGTAATATATGGCCATATATATCAAAGAATGTGACATACATTTTAAAAATTTATCATATATTTCAATAACACATATAAATCTCACAACCCCTTCCTCAAGGTTCCATTTTAGGACCACTATTGTTTTCATTATATATTCTACCTCTTGGTGATGTCATTCGGTCACACAATGTCAACTTTCACTGCTATGCGGACGACACACAGCTGGACATTTCGATGAAACATGGTGAAGCCCCAAAATTGTCTACCCTGGAAGCCTGTGTTTCAGACATAAGTGGATGGCGGCACATTTTTTACTTTTAAACTCGGACAAAACAGAGATGCTAGTTCTAGGTCCCAAGAAACAAAGAGATCTGCTGTTGGATCTGACAGTTAATGTTGATGGTTGTACAGTCGTCTCAAATAAAACTGAAGGACCTCGGCGTTACTCTGGACCCTGATCTCTCTTTTGATGAACATATCAAGAATATTTCAAGGCCAGCTTTTTTCCATCATCGTAACATTTAAAAAATCTGAAACTTTGTCCAAAAATGATGCAGAAAAGCTAATCCATGCTTTTGTCTGTCATTATTTAACTGGATTTGAACCCAAATGCAGACAACTACACCAAGCCAGAGAAGGTTTAACAGGTTTATTTACAAAGTTCAATTTGTCCAGGTTTCCAAAAATAGGGGAAGAGCAAGTCCAGGTCTACAGGGAGGTAACAGATCCAGGTTCAGAGCAGGAGTGGTACCGTAACGTCCTAGTGTCCGTGGTGAGTCCAAAAGGAAGGTCCGGTAGTGGAAAGCAGGATGGTGGTGGCAGGAGTGAAGCGGAGGCAGGAGTCAGGTTCCAATAATCTGTGGCACAGGAGAAAAGTAACTAGAACAGGCCAAAAACACAAAGGGCGAAAACAAGCAGGTTGAGTCAACAGCGAAACTAACATGGTCGTCTTGACTATGATCTGACGATGAGTGGCAAGTTTGACCGGTCTTTAAGGCTGAGGTGATTATGGTGAATGAGCTGCAGCTGGAACCCTGACTCCCGCACACCAGACTTCACTCCTGCAATCAAGGACAGACAGAGGGGAGGAGGAGAGCAGAGAGAGAGCTACCTAGCAGCAGTAGGCCTAACATTGTCACTTCTAGATTAGACTACTGCAATGCTCTACTCTCCGGCTACCCGGATAAAGCACTAAATAAACTTCAGTTAGTGCTGAACACGGCTGCTAGAATCTTGACTAGAACCAAAGAATGTGATCATATTACTCCAATACAGCTACAGAGTTTAATGGCTGTGATAGGAGAAAAACTGAGGATGGATCAACAACATTGTAGTTACTCCACAATACTAACCTAAATGACAGAGTGAAAAGAAGGAAGCCTGTACAGAATAAAAATATTCCAAAACATGCATCCTGTTTGCAATAAGGCACTAAAGTAAAACTGCAAAAAATGTGGCAAAGAAATGAACTTTGTGTCCTGAATACAAAGCGTTATGTTTGGGGCAAATCCAGCACAATATCACTTAGTACCACTCAATATTTTCAAGCATAGTGGTCGCTGCTATGAAAAGCCAACTGACATTTCCTCCTGAGGTGCTGACCTGTTGCACCCTCTACAACCACTGTGATTATTATTTGACCCTGCTGGTCATCTATGAATGTTTGATCATCTTGAAGAACGATCTGGCCTTAAATGGCCATGTACTCTTATAATCTCCACCCAGCGGCACAGCCAGAAGAGGACTGGCCACCCCTCAGAGCCTGGTTCCTCTCTACCCAGTACAGCCAGAAGAGGACTGGCCACCCCTCAGAGCCTGGTTCCTCTCTAGGTTTCTTCCTAGGTTCCTGCCTTTCTAGGGAGTTTTTCCTAGCCACCGTGCTTCTACATCTGCATTGCTTGCAGGTTTTAGGCTGGGTTTCTGTATAAGCACTTTCTGACATCTGCTGATGTAAAAAGGGCTTTATAAATACATTTGATTGATTGATTGATATTTGACTGATAATCATAAGAAACAAGATTCTATTAACTTCCTCATTCTCCGTCCCGTTGTCACATAGAGAGATCGCAACGTTGAATCTGTCTCATTATGGCATCTGTGAGCGTATGGGCAGCGCCATCTGCTGGCTACTCTACCGTCAGACTTCCAGCAATTGTGCTAAGCTAACGATATGCTAATTTCAATCATCTCCAAACTGCACGCAGACTTTAAAAAAAATGTATTCATGAGTTCGTCTGACTCTGGGTAAGTAGAAAAAACGACTTAAATCTTTAAAATGTCACAGTATCCCATTAAAAATGTATACACCATAACAGGGTCAATTTCAATTCAATAAATTGAAGGACGTTAAAGGGATAGTTAACTTTTTCACAATTTATAGTCTAGATGGCTAACAAAAAAAAACTATGGGGGTGATGGGGGAAATTAGTCAGAGTTCTGTTATGTTTGTGGCCAAATCCCCACAAGTTAATAGTGGCTATTTAAAAAACTCTAAATCATGGGATTATATTTTCTCCTGGCCCATGGACAACTTTCAGGGTAAGGAACCATGTGACTGACTATAAGGTGTAAACATTTTAACTATCCCCTAGTAATTTAATTTACAAATCAATGCAAGAAGGGCATTAATGGTCAAGGATTTCTTATTAAACTGAATCTCATAAGCTTTTCAGATAAAGATGTATTTATTTTTAATGTAAAAAAAAATGTATGATTTTCAAACCCAACCCCTAACTGTCCTATGTGCGCAGCGGTCTAAGGCACTGCATCGCAGTGCTAGCTGTGCCACTAGAGATCCTGGTTAGAATCCAGGCTCTGTCGTAGCCGGCCGGGAGACCCATGGGGCGGCGCACAATTGGTCCAGGGTAGGGGAGGGAATGGCCGGCAGGGATGTAGCTCAGTTGGTAGAGCATGGTGTTTGCAACACCAGGGTTGTGGGTTCGATTCCCACGGGGGGCCAGTATGTTTAAAAAATTTATATATTAAAAAAATATGTATGCACTCACTAACTGTAAGTCGCTCTGGATAAGTGACTAAAAATGTAATTTTTTTAATATATCTTACTTATAAATGTATGATCTCAAACCCAACCCCTAACTGTTCTATGTTCGAAAAACAAATGATAGTCCCACAACGCCGTCATGAAGGCAAAGGGTGGCTAGAATCTCAAATAAAAAAATATATTTGTTGAACACTTTTTTGGTTACTACATGATTCCATATGTGTTATTTCATAGTTTTGATGTCTTCACTATTATTCTACAATGTAAAGAAAAAGAAAAAACCTTGAATGAATAGGTGTGTCCAAACTTTTGACTGGTACTGCATGTTAACACATATTGTTAACATGTATTGTGACATATAAGGGACATATATGTAATAAACATTGTAATACATGTATCACACATATATGAGCATGTAAGTATTATGCATATATAAGGCAGAAATATATGCCACATATATGAAAACGGATGATCTCCGCATGTGTGGTTCCCACCTTGAAGCATGGAGGTGTGATGGTTTGGGGGTGCTTTGCTGGTGACACTCTCTGTGATTTATTTAGAATTCAAGGCACACTTAACCAGAATGGCTACCACAGCATTCTGCAGCGATAAGACATCCCATCTGGTTTGGGCTTAGTGGGACTATCATTTGTTTTTCAACAGGACAATGACCCAAAACACACCTCCAGGCTGTGTAGGGGCTATTTGACCCAGAAGGAGAGTGATGGAGTGCTGCATCAGATGACCTGGCCGCCACAATCACCCGACCTCAACCCAACCCAATTGAGATGGTTTGGGATGACTTGGACCGCATGTTTTCATTGTGTCATTATGGGGTATTGTGTACAGTCGTGGTCAAAAGGTTTGAGAATGACACAAATATTAATTTTCACAAAGTCTGCTGCTTCAGTTTTTATGATGGCAATTTGCATATACTCCAGAATGTTATGAAGAGTGATCAGATGAATTGCAATTAAGTAGCTGCTGCCAATGGGGATCCATAATAAATACAACTACAAATACAAACATAACTACCCATACGGAAAAGTAATATATGGCCATATATATCAAAGAATGTGACATACATTTTAAAATTTATCATATATTTCAATAACATATATAAATCTCACAACCCCTTCCTCAAGGTTCCATTTTAGGACCACTATTGTTTTCATTATATATTCTACCTCTTGGTGATGTCATTCGGTCACACAATGTCAACTTTCACTGCTATGCGGACGACACACAGCTGGACATTTCGATGAAACATGGTGAAGCCCCAAAATTGTCTACCCTGGAAGCCTGTGTTTCAGACATAAGTGGATGGCGGCACATTTTTTACTTTTAAACTCGGACAAAACAGAGATGCTAGTTCTAGGTCCCAAGAAACAAAGAGATCTGCTGTTGGATCTGACAGTTAATGTTGATGGTTGTACAGTCGTCTCAAATAAAACTGAAGGACCTCGGCGTTACTCTGGACCCTGATCTCTCTTTTGATGAACATATCAAGAATATTTCAAGGCCAGCTTTTTTCCATCATCGTAACATTTAAAAAATCTGAAACTTTGTCCAAAAATGATGCAGAAAAGCTAATCCATGCTTTTGTCTGTCATTATTTAACTGGATTTGAACCCAAATGCAGACAACTACACCAAGCCAGAGAAGGTTTAACAGGTTTATTTACAAAGTTCAATTTGTCCAGGTTTCCAAAAATAGGGGAAGAGCAAGTCCAGGTCTACAGGGAGGGTAACAGATCCAGGTTCAGAGCAGGAGTGGTACCGTAACGTCCTAGTGTCCGTGGTGAGTCCAAAAGGAAGGTCCGGTAGTGGAAAGCAGGATGGTGGTGGCAGGAGTGAAGCGGAGGCAGGAGTCAGGTTCCAATAATCTGTGGCACAGGAGAAAAGTAACTAGAACAGGCCAAAAACACAAAGGGCGAAAACAAGCAGGTTGAGTCAACAGCGAAACTAACATGGTCGTCTTGACTATGATCTGACGATGAGTGGCAAGTTTGACCGGGTCTTTAAGGCTGAGGTGATTATGGTGAATGAGCTGCAGCTGGAACCCTGACTCCCGCACACCAGACTTCACTCCTGCAATCAAGGACAGACAGAGGGGAGGGGGAGAGCAGAGAGAGAGCTACCTAGCAGCAGTAGGCCTAACATTGTCACTTCTAGATTAGACTACTGCAATGCTCTACTCTCCGGCTACCCGGATAAAGCACTAAATAAACTTCAGTTAGTGCTAAACACGGCTGCTAGAATCTTGACTAGAACCAAAGAATGTGATCATATTACTCCAATACAGCTACAGAGTTTAATGGCTGTGATAGGAGAAAACTGAGGATGGATCAACAACATTGTAGTTACTCCACAATACTAACCTAAATGACAGAGTGAAAAGAAGGAAGCCTGTACAGAATAAAAATATTCCAAAACATGCATCCTGTTTGCAATAAGGCACTAAAGTAAAACTGCAAAAAATGTGGCAAAGAAATGAACTTTGTGTCCTGAATACAAAGCGTTATGTTTGGGGCAAATCCAGCACAATATCACTTAGTACCACTCAATATTTTCAAGCATAGTGGTCGCTGCTATGAAAAGCCAACTGACATTTCCTCCTGAGGTGCTGACCTGTTGCACCCTCTACAACCACTGTGATTATTATTTGACCCTGCTGGTCATCTATGAATGTTTGATCATCTTGAAGAACGATCTGGCCTTAAATGGCCATGTACTCTTATAATCTCCACCCAGCGGCACAGCCAGAAGAGGACTGGCCACCCCTCAGACGGTTTCCCCGGAGAGAGAGGCCACCCCTCAGAGCCTGGTTCCTCTCTACCCAGTACAGCCAGAAGAGGACTGGCCACCCCTCAGAGCCTGGTTCCTCTCTACAAGAGCCTGGTTCCTCTCTACCCAGTACAGCCAGAAGAGGACTGGCCACCCCTGAGAGCCTGGTTCCTCTCTACCCAGTACAGCCAGAAGAGGACTGGCCACCCCTGAGAGCCTGGTTCCTCTCTACCCAGTACAGCCAGAAGAGGACTGGCCACCCCTGAGAGCTTGGTTCCTCTGTCTACATACTGGCCACCCCTCAGAGCTGGTTCCTCTCTACCCAGTCAGCCAGAAGAGGACTGGCCACCCTCAGAGCCTGGTTCCTCTCTAGGTTTCTTCCTAGGTTCCTGCCTTTCTAGGGAGTTTTTCCTAGCCACCGTGCTTCTACATCTGCATTGCTTGCAGGTTTTAGGCTGGGTTTCTGTATAAGCACTTTCTGACATCTGCTGATGTAAAAAGGGCTTTATAAATACATTTGATTGATTGATTGATATTTGACTGATAATCATAAGAAACAAGATTCTATTAACTTCCTCATTCTCCGTCCCGTTGTCACATAGAGAGATCGCAACGTTGAATCTGTCTCATTATGGCATCTGTGAGCGTATGGGCAGCGCCATCTGCTGGCTACTCTACTGTCAGACTTCCAGCAATTGTGCTAAGCTAACGATATGCTAATTTCAATCATCTCCAAACTGCACGCAGACTTTTTAAAAAATGTATTCATGAGTTCGTCTGACTCTGGGTAAGTAGAAAAAACGACTTAAATCTTTAAAATGTCACAGTATCCCATTAAAAATGTATACACCATAACAGGGTCAATTTCAATTCAATAAATTGAAGGACGTTAAAGGGATAGTTAACTTTTTCACAATTTATAGTCTAGATGGCTAACAAAAAAAAACTATGGGGGTGATGGGGGAAATTAGTCAGAGTTCTGTTATGTTTGTGGCCAAATCCCCACAAGTTAATAGTGGCTATTTAAAAAACTCTAAATCATGGGATTATATTTTCTCCTGGCCCATGGACAACTTTCAGGGTAAGGAACCATGTGACTGACTATAAGGTGTTAAAAGACTAACATTTTAACTATCCCCTAGTAATTTAATTTACAAATCAATGCAAGAAGGGCATTAATGGTCAAGGATTTCTTATTAAACTGAATCTCATAAGCTTTTCAGATAAAGATGTATTTATTTTTAATGTAAAAAAAAATGTATGATTTTCAAACCCAACCCCTAACTGTCCTATGTGCGCAGCGGTCTAAGGCACTGCATCGCAGTGCTAGCTGTGCCACTAGAGATCCTGGTTAGAATCCAGGCTCTGTCGTAGCCGGCCGGGAGACCCATGGGGCGGCGCACAATTGGTCCAGCGTCGTCCAGGGTAGGGGAGGGAATGGCCGGCAGGGATGTAGCTCAGTTGGTAGAGCATGGTGTTTGCAACACCAGGGTTGTGGGTTCGATTCCCACGGGGGGCCAGTATGTTTAAAAAATTTATATATTTAAAAAATATGTATGCACTCACTAACTGTAAGTCGCTCTGGATAAGTGACTAAAAATGTAATTTTTTAAATATATCTTACTTATAAATGTATGATCTCAAACCCAACCCCTAACTGTTCTATGTTCGAAAAACAAATGATAGTCCCACAACGCCGTCATGAAGGCAAAGGGTGGCTAGAATCTCAAATAAAAAAATATATTTGTTGAACACTTTTTTGGTTACTACATGATTCCATATGTGTTATTTCATAGTTTTGATGTCTTCACTATTATTCTACAATGTAAAGAAAAAGAAAAAACCTTGAATGAATAGGTGTGTCCAAACTTTTGACTGGTACTGCATGTTAACACATATTGTTAACATGTATTGTGACATATAAGGGACATATATGTAATAAACATTGTAATACATGTATCACACATATATGAGCATGTAAGTATTATGCATATATGTGTATATAAGGCAGAAATATATGCCACATATATGAAAACGGATGATCTCCGCATGTGTGGTTCCCACCTTGAAGCATGGAGGTGTGATGGTTTGGGGGTGCTTTGCTGGTGACACTCTCTGTGATTTATTTAGAATTCAAGGCACACTTAACCAGAATGGCTACCACAGCATTCTGCAGCGATAAGACATCCCATCTGGTTTGGGCTTAGTGGGACTATCATTTGTTTTTCAACAGGACAATGACCCAAAACACACCTCCAGGCTGTGTAGGGGCTATTTGACCCAGAAGGAGAGTGATGGAGTGCTGCATCAGATGACCTGGCCGCCACAATCACCCGACCTCAACCCAACCCAATTGAGATGGTTTGGGATGACTTGGACCGCATGTTTTCATTGTGTCATTATGGGGTATTGTGTACAGTCGTGGTCAAAAGGTTTGAGAATGACACAAATATTAATTTTCACAAAGTCTGCTGCTTCAGTTTTTATGATGGCAATTTGCATATACTCCAGAATGTTATGAAGAGTGATCAGATGAATTGCAATTAATTGCAAAGTCCCTCTTTGCCATGAAAATGGTCTTCATGGTGCCGCTTGCTTGGTGGTGCCCCTTGCTTAGTGGTGTTGCAGACTCTGGGGCCTTTCAGAACAGGTGTGTATAAATACTGAGATCATGTGACAGAACATGTGACACTTAGATTGCACACAGGTGGACTTTATTTAACTAATTATGTGATTTCAGAAGGTAATTGGTTGCACCTGATCTTATTTAGGGGCTTCATGGCAAAGGGGGTGAATACATATGCACGCACCACTTTTCCGTTATTTATTATTTAGAGTTTTTTTAAACAAGTTATTTTTTTCATTTCACTTCACCAATTTGGACTATTTTGTGTATGTCCATTACATGAAATCCAAATAAAAATCCATTTAAATTACAGGTTGTAATGCAACAAAATAGGAAAAATGCCAAGGGGGATGAATACTTTTGCAAGGCACTGTAAATCAAATCAAATTTTATTGGTCACATACACATATTTAGCAGAAGTTATTGCGGGTGTAGCGAAATGCTTGTGTTCCTAGCTCCAACAGTGCAGTAGTATCTAACAATTCACAACAATACACATAAATCTAAAAGTAAAATAATGGAATATAATATTATATTAGGACGAGCAATGTCTGAGTGGCATTCACTAGAATACAGTAGAATATAATACAGTATATACATATGAAATGAATAAAACAGTATGTAAACATTATTAAAGTGACCAGTGATTCCATGTCTATGTACATTGTCAGCGGGTGCTGTAGGTGGGTGTGGTGCAGGAATCAGGCGCAGGACGCAGAAACTTAGTCCAAAAGACTTTAGTGAACACTCACTCATAACACGAGCCAAAAAGCCCGGAGGCGAGAAAATACGCACACAGGCGTAAAACAAAATGCGCACTAACCTGTGCGAGAACCCTCCCTAACGGAGGAGGAAAACAACGAAGCACTGACAACCAACAGTAGCGCACAAACACGACAGCAAGTACAATCACACACAACACCTGACAACCACAACGAGAACCTATAGGACACT
Organism: Coregonus clupeaformis; assembly: GCF_020615455.1. Classification (NCBI taxonomy): domain Eukaryota; kingdom Metazoa; phylum Chordata; class Actinopteri; order Salmoniformes; family Salmonidae; genus Coregonus; species Coregonus clupeaformis. Next base: position 5,898,650 of record NC_059220.1, read on the forward strand.
AATGAACGCTAAACGAAAACAGGTGTACAACATCAAGACAAAACCAAACGAACATCGAAACATACAACGGTGGCAGCTAGTACTCCGGAGACGACGACCGCCGAAGCCTGCCCGAGCAAGGAAGAGAGGCAGCCTCGGCCGAAACCGTGACAGTACCCCCCCCTTGACGCGCGGCTCCAGACGTGCGCCGACTCCGGCCTCGGGGACGACCAGGAGGACGCGGAGCAGGGCGCGTCGGGTGACTACGGTGGAATTCTGTCAGGAGAGACGGGTCGGCACCCAGCACCGTTCCTCCGGGCCGTACCCCTCCCACTCCACGAGATATTGGAGACCCCCCATCCGACGTCTCGAATCCAAGATGGACCGCACGGTGTACGCCGGTGCCCCCTCGATGTCCAATGGGGGCGGAGGAGTCTCTCTGATATCATCTTCCTGGAGTGGACCAGCTACCACCGGCCTGAGAAGAGACACATGGAACGAGGGGTTAATATTCTTATAATCAATAGGCAGTTGTAATCTGTAACACACCTCGTTCAATCTTCTCAGGACTTTAAACGGCCCCACAAACCGCCGACCCAGCTTCCGGCAGGGCAGGCGGAGGGGCAGGTTTCTGGTAGAGAGCCAGACTCGATCACCAGGTGCGTACACCGGCCCCTCGCTGCGGTGGAGATCGGCGCTCGCCTTCTGACGACGGAGGGCCCGCTGCAGGTGGACGTGTGCAGCGTTCCACGTCTCCTCCGAGCGCCGCACCCACTCATCCACCGCAGGAGCCTCGATCTGGCTCTGCTGCCATGGTGCCAGAACCGGCTGGTAACCTAACACACATTGGAAAGGGGTTAGGTTAGTTGAGGAATGGCGTAGGGAATTCTGGGCCATTTCTGCCCAGGGAACGTACCGTGCCCACTCCTCCGGCCGGTCCTGGCAGTATGTTCTAAGAAACCTACCCACATCCTGGTTCACACGTTCCACCTGCCCATTACTCTCAGGATGGTAACCCGAGGTGAGGCTCACCGAGACCCCCAAACGCTCCATAAATGCTCTCCAGACTCTGGAGGTGAACTGGGGACCTCGATCAGACACAATATCCTCGGGTACCCCGTAGTGCCGGAAAACGTGGGTGAATAGAGCTTCGGCGGTCTGTAGGGCAGTAGGAAGGCCCGGCATAGGGAGCAAACGACAGGCCTTAGAGAACCGGTCCACAACGACCAGTATAGTAGTATTCCCCTGCGAGGGGGTAAGGTCAGTGACGAAGTCCACCGAGAGGTGAGACCATGGTCGTTGTGGAACGGGCAGGGGTTGTAACTTACCCCTAGACAGATGTCTAGGCGCCTTACACTGGGCGCACACCGAGCAGGAGGAGACATAAACCCTCACATCCCTGGCTAACGTGGGCCACCAGTACTTAGCACTAAGGCAGTGCACTGTCCGGCCTATACCAGGATGTCCAGAGGAGGGTGACGTGTGAGCCCAATAGATCAATCGATCCCGAACCTCGAGCGGGACGTACGTCCGACCCTCCGGGCATTGAGGAGGACTAGGGTCGGTGCGCAACGCCCGCTCGATCTCAGCATCGACCTCCCACACTACCGGTGCCACCAGACAAGACTCCGGCAGTATGGGAGTGGGCTCCACGGACCTCTCCTCCGTGTCATACCGCCGAGACAGTGCGTCTGCCTTACCGTTCTGTGACCCAGGGATGTACGTGATCTTAAATACGAACCGGACCAAAAACATGTTCCACCGCGCCTGGCGAGGGTTCAGTCTCCTAGCTGCCCGGATGTACTCCAGGTTACGGTGGTCAGTCAAAATGAGAAAAGGGTGTTGAGCCCCCTCAAGCCAATGCCTCCACACCTTTAGGGCCTGTACCACGGCTAACAGCTCCCTGTCCCCTACGTCATAATTTCGCTCCGCCGGACTGAGCTTTTTAGAATAAAAGGCACAGGGGCGGAGTTTAGGTGGCGTGCCGGACCGTTGCAAAGCACGGCCCCCTATACCGGCCTCTGACGCGTCCACCTCTACCTGAAATGGTAAAGAGGGATCCGGATGCGCCAGCACCGGAGCCGAAGTAAACAGGTCCTTCAGTCTCCCAAAAGCCCTGTCCGCCTCGGCTGACCACTGCAAACGCACCGGACCCCCTTCAAAAGAGACGTTATGGGAGCTGCCACCTGTCCAAAACCCCCGGATAAACCTCCGGTAGTAATTTGCAAACCCCCAAAACTGCTGCACCTCTTTAACAGTGGTTGGAGTCTGCCAATTACGCACGGCTGACACCCGGTCAACCTCCATCTTCACCCCTGACACAGACAACTGATAACCCAAAAAGGAGATCGACTCCTGGAAAAACAGACATTTCTCTGCCTTGACATACAGGTCGTGCTCCAACAGCCTCCTCAACACTCGGCGCACCAGGGCCACATGCTCGACTCGGGTAGACGAGTACACGAGAATGTCATCTATGTACACGACCACCCCCTGCCCCTGCATGTCCCTGAAGATCTCATCCACGAATGATTGGAAAACTGAAGGAGCGTTCATCAACCCGTATGGCATGACAAGATACTCGTAATGACCCGAGGTGGTACTAAACGCTGTCTTCCATTCATCGCCCTCTCTAATGCGTACCAAGTTGTAAGCGCTCCTGAGATCTAATTTTGTGAAAAAACGCGCCCCGTGCAATGACTCCGTCATGGTCGCAATCAGAGGAAGTGGATAACTGTACTTCACCGTGATCTGATTGAGACTACGGTAATCAATGCACGGGCGTAACCCTCCATCCTTCTTCTTCACAAAAAAGAAACTTGAGGACGCAGGGGAAGTGGATGGCCGTATGTATCCTTGTCTCAGAGATTCGTCTATGTTTTTTATTTTTTATTTTTTTATTTCACCTTTATTTAACCAGGTAAGCCAGTTGAGAACAGGTTCTCATTTACAACTGCGACCTGGCCAAGATAAAGCAAAGTAGTGCAATAAAAACAACACAGAGTTACATATGGGGTAAAAAAATAACATAAAGTCAGAAATACAACAGAAAATATATATACAGTGTGTGCAAATGTAGCAAGTTATGGAGGTAAGGCAATAAATAGGCTATAGTGCAGAATAATTACAATAGTATTAACACTGGAATGCTAGATGTGCAAGAGATTATGTGCAAATAGAGATACTGGGGTGCAAAAGAGCAAAATAAATAACAATATAGGGATGAGGTAGTTGGGTGGGCTAATTTCAGATGGGCTGTGTACAGGTGCAGTGATCGGTAAGGTGCTCTGACAACTGATGCTTAAAGTTATTGAGGGAGATAAGAGTCTCCAGCTTCAGAGATTTTTGCAATTCGTTCCAGTCATTGGCAGCAGAGAACTGGAAGGAATGGCGGCCAAAGGAGGTGTTGGCTTTGGGAATGACCAGAGAGATATACCTGCTGGAGCGCAGACTACGGGTGGGTGCTGCTATGGTGACCAATGAGCTAAGATAAGGCGGGGATTTGCCTAGCAGTGATTTATAGATGGCCTGGAGCCAGTGGGTTTGACGACGAACATGTAGTGAGGACCAGCCAACAAGAGCGTACAGGTCACAGTGGTGGGTAGTGTATAGGGCTTTGGAGACAAAATGGATGGCACTGTGATAGACTACATCCAATTTGCTGAGTAGAGTGTTGGAGGCTATTTTGTAAATGACATCGCCGAAGTCAAGGATCGGTAGGATAGTCAGTTTTACGAGGGCATGTTTGGCAGCATGAGTGAAGGAGGCTTTGTTGCGAAATAGGAAGCCGATTCTAGATTTAACTTTGGATTGGAGATTCTTTATGTGAGTCTGGAAGTTGAGTTTACAGTCTAACCAGACACCTAGATATTTGTAGTTGTCCACATACTCTAGGTCAGACCCGTCGAGAGTGGTGATTCTAGTCGGGTGGGCGGGTGCTAGCAGCGTTCGATTGAAAAGCATGCATTTAGTTTTACTAGTGTTTAAGAGCAGTTGAAGGCTACTGAAGGATTGTTGTATGGCATTGAAGCTCGTTTGGAGGTTTGTTAACACAGTGTCCAATGAAGGGCCAGATGTATACAAAATGGTGTCGTCTGCGTAGAGGTGGATCTGAGAGTCACCAGCAGCAAGAGCGACATCATTGATATACACGGAGAAAAGTGTCGGCCCAAGAATTGAACCCTGTGGCACCCCATAGAGACTGCCATAGGTCCAGACAACAGGCCCTCCGATTTGACACACTGAACTCTATCTGAGAAGTAGTTGGTGAACCAGGCGAGGCAGTCATTTGAGAAACCAAGGCTATTTAGTCTACCAATAAGAATGCGGTGGTTGACAGAGTCGAAAGCCTTGGCCAGGTCGATGAAGACGGCTGCACAGTACTGTCTATTATCAATCGCGGTTATAATATCGTTTAGGACCTTGAGCGTGGCTGAAGTGCACCCGTGACCAGCTCGGAAACCGGATTGCATAGCGGAGAAGGTACGGTGGTATTCGAAATGGTCGATATGTAAGTCTCCATAGCTCTCTTCTCCTCTTGAGACAGAGGATACACATGGCTCCGTGGGAGCGCAACTCCTGCCTGGAGGTCTATCGCACAATCTCCCTGCCTATGAGGAGGTAACTGCGTCGCCCTCGACTTACTGAACACAATAGCCAAATCCTCATACTCGGGGGGAATGTGCAATGCGGGCACCTGGTTTGGACTCTCCACCGAGGTAGCCCCCACGGAAACACCTAAACATCGCCCCACACACTGGGCAGACCACTCCATCAGAGCCCTCTCCTGCCACGAAAAAGACGGGTTATGGATACTCAACCAGGGCATTCCCAGCACGACCGGATACGCAGGAGAGTCGATCAGATATAGCTGGATAATCTCCTCATGACCCCCCTGCGTACACATCCTAAGTGGTGCTGTGACGTCCCTGATCAAGCCCGATCCCAACGGACGGCTATCTAGGGCATGAACGGGGAATGGGACGTCAACAGGAAGAAGGGGAATCCCTAATTCTATTCCCAGCCGCGCCTGAATCTACTAGCGCCTTATGCTGGGAATGAGGTGCAACCTGTGGAAATCGCACAGGTATACAGAAGTGCGCAACAGAGAGCTCTGGGTAAGTGGGGCGCCTACTCACCTGGAAGGACTCCCCAGTGCGGAGCCTGTCGTTTTCTCCCCTAGGAGACCCTCCCCAGCACCTAGCCGCGGTGTGTCCTCTACGGCCACAGTTGGTGCAGAGGACGGCCCCCCTTGTGCTCCGACCCCTCCTCTCTCTAGCGCCAGCACCCCCGAGCTCCATAGGGCTCGGCTCTGAGGTGCCGGAGGATGGAATGGACGGACCCCCCTCGGAACGTCCGCGGGTAGCCAGCAGGGTGTCCAGCCTGATGGACATGTCCACTAACTGATCGAAAGAGAGGCTGGTATCCCTGCAGGCCAGCTCTGACGGACGTCCTCTCGTAGACTACAGCGGTAGTGATCGATGAGGGCCCGCTCATTCCACCCTGCATCCGCCGCTAGAGTTCGGAATTCTAAAGCGAACTCCTGGGCGCTCCTCCTCCCCTGCCGGAGGTAGAACAGACGCTCCCCCGCCGCTTTCCCCTCAGGTGGATGGTCAAACACAGCCCTGAAGCGGCGGGAGAACTCAGAGTAGGTGATAGTGGAGGCGTCTATTCTCCTCCACTCGGCGTTGGCCCATTCCAACGCCTTGCCGGTAAGACAGGAGATGAGGGCGGACACGCTCTCGTGTCCCGAGGGCGCCGGGTGTACGGTGGCCAGGTATAGTTCCACCTGCAGAAGGAAGCCCTGACACCTGGCAGCGGTCCCATCATAGGCCCTCGGGAGCGAGAGCCGAATTCCCTGGGTTCCGGAGCTTGAATGGGCTGACTGGCCGATGGTGATGGCACGGGAGGTGGAGTTGTGGGTGTCCCTCTGGTCTCCCATCGTTGAAGGGTGTTAATCACGTCCTGAAGGGCGGTCCCGATACGAAGGATCTGATCGTTCTGCTTACGGACCCTATCCTCCAGAGACTCAGGTGCTGCTGCGGCTCCTGCTGATTCCATCCTTATGGTGTGTGATTCTGTCAGCGGGTGCTGTAGGTGGGTGTGGTGCAGGAATCAGGCGCAGGACGCAGAAACTTAGTCCAAAAGACTTTAGTGAACACTCACTCATAACACGAGCCAAAAAGCCTGGAGGCGAGAAAATACGCACACAGGCGTAAAACAAAATGCGCACTAACCTGTGTGAGAACCCTCCCTAACGGAGGAGGAAAACAACGAAGCACTGACAACCAACAGTAGCGCACAAACACGACAGCAAGTACAATCACACACAACACCTGACAACCACAACAAGAACTTATAGGACACTAATGAACGCTAAACGAAAACAGGTGTACAACATCAAGACAAAACCAAACGAACATCGAAACATACAACAGTGGCAGCTAGTACTCCGGAGATGACGACCGCCGAAGCCTGCCCGAGCAAGGAAGAGAGGCAGCCTCGGCCGAAACCGTGACATACATAGGGCAGCAGCCTCTAAGGTGCAGGGTTGAGTAACCGGGTGGTAGCCGGCTAGTGATGCCTATTTAACCGTCTGATGGTAGCTGTTTTTCAGTCTCTCGGTGCCAGCTTTGATGCACCTGTACTGACCTCGCCTTCTGGATGATAGCGGGGTGAACAGGCCATGGCAGGTTGATGTCCTTGATGATCTTTTTGGCCTTCCTGTGACACCGGGTGCTGTAGATGTCCTGGAGGGCAGGCAGTGTGTCCCTGGTGATGTGTTGGGCAGACCGCACCACCCTCTGGAGAGCCCTGTGGTTGCGGGTGGTGAGTTGCCGTACCAGGCGGTGATACAGCCCGACAGGATGCTCTCAATGGTGCATCTGTAAACGTTTGTGAGGGTCTTAGGGGCCAAGACGAATTTATTCAGCATCCTGACGGTACTATGGTGTTGAAGGCTGAGCTGTAGTCAATGAACAGAATTCTTACATAGGTATTCCTCTTGTCCAGATGGGATAGGGCAGTGGGCAGTGTGATGGCGATTGCATCGTCTGTGGATCTGTTGGGGCGGTATGCAAATTGAAGTGGGTCTAGGGTGTCAGGTAAGGTAGAGGTGATATGATCCTTGACTAGTCTCTCAAAGCACTTCATGATGACAGAGGTGAGTGGTACGGGGCGATAGTCATTTAGTTCAGTTACTTTTGCTTTCTTGGGTACAGGAACAATGGTGGACATCTTGAAGCAAGTGGGGACAGCGGACTGGGATAGGGAGAGATTGAATATGTCTGTAAACACTCCAGCCAGCTGGTCTGCACATGCTCTGAGGACGCGACAAGGGATGCCGTCTGGGCCGGCAGCCTTGCAAGGGTTAACACGCTTAAACGAGAGCCCACAGTCCTTGGTAGCGGGCCGCGTCGGTGGCACTGTGTTATCCTCAAAGCGGGCGAAGAAGGTGTTTAGCTTGTCCGGGATCAAGACGTCGGGTGTCCGCGACGTGGCTGGTTTTCCCTTTGTAGTCCGTGATTGTCTGTAGACCCTGCCACATACGTCTCATGTCTGAGCCGTTGAATTGAGACTCTGCTTTGTCTCTGTACTGACGCTTTGCCTGTTTGATTGCCTTGCGGAGTGAGTAGCTACACTGTTTGTATTCTGCCATATTCCCAGTCACCTTGCCATGGTTAAATGGGGTGGTTCGCGCTTTCAGTTTTGCGCGAATGCTTCCATCTATCCACGGTTTCTGGTTTGAGTAGGTTTTGATAGTCACAGTGGGAATAACTATGCGAATATGTTGGAGACAGGTTTATTGTGAACTGCATAGTTTACATAGAACCACAGCGGACCTTTGACAAATAACTCTCAGTGTGAAAAGGTGCCCCATGGTCTGTTTTGTCAATGAGCTCAATGTATTCCAAACACTGATGATAACCAGATGATCCCAAAAATGTAGGTAGTAAACGATGCCTCCTCTGGCAGTTGGTAGAGCATGGCGTTTGCAACGCCAGGGTTGTGTGTTCGATTCCCACGGGAGGCCAGTATGAAAAATAAAAAAATAATGTATGCACTCACTAACTGTAAGTCGCTCTGGATAAGAGTGTCTGCTAAATGACTAAAATGTAAATGTATGTTCTATTGAGAACTGTCTGGGACTAGCTGTTTCCCTGTTTACTACTCAAATATATTTTACTTATTAAGTCAAAGACAAAATTAACTACAATACAATGGTCTGAAATATATTAGCATAACTAGGCTACACAGAACCACGGCGGACCCATAGCAAAATGAGAGGCTTTTCACCATATTAAAACGTGTCCCAGTGCAACATGCCTATCTCTGCCCGCTGGGGCGTGGCTTACGGAGCGCACTTTGAAATAAGCGCTCGTTTCGTCACGTACCAACTGATCAAGTTCTCACCACACCGGCTAGACCAAAACGTTACTTTTAGTTGCCTGGCTTGCTAGGTTGACATTTCCTGAATTAATTTTTAAACGGATGGTTTTATTGGTGTTAAATTAGAGAAAGTATGCTATTTGGAGCACCAACATGCTGCAGAGGCTGTCATTTTGTGTTTATACTTTTTCATAACGACAGCGACAAGTTTGATGTCGGACGACAATAGAATGTTCCTCCCTACTACAGTTGTCTACAGACGGACTGTAAACCAGCCTTATTTATAATTTTTTGCATTGACATGAAATCAGTCAAACCACCTCAAAACAAGTCTTGGTATCGAGAACAAGATGAAACGAGCCACTTACGATTCCCTACATGGCAGTTTCTTGTCATTGCTGGCCAGCCAGAATCACAACTCACGGACTTCTGCCCCACATTGAAGAGTGTGCATTGTTTTTGTGACTTAGTTTGTCAGCAAACCCATCTATAGCTAATGTAGTGTATGAAGAATTATGACTTTGCTAATGTTTTCAAGTGGAACCTGAGAGGATGTTTATTCAGTTTTAGAGGGATCCGTTTTAGAGTGACACCCCATAGAACAGAGGAAGTCTGTTGGGTGGAGACAGGTGATTGGTCAGTATGGGAAACCACCCATATCCTGGTAAAGATTATATAAGTACTGGGTAGAGACAAAGAAGATCAGAACAGACATATTCTTTTGGGACACTGTTCTCCAGATGCTGCAGACGTCTGTAAACTTATGCTGAAATCTTGTGATATAAATAAAACTTATAATCAAAGTACAGTATAAGCGAACTCCTTGGTTTCACAGCATAATTAGCAACGTTAACTCGACACTACACTAACTATTTGGCCTAGCATAGCTACTGCCAAAGCCATTCTTCCGCGGATACTACTGTTTACCAAATTAAAGCCAAATAAAGAGCTACGAATAATGTTTCTATGAAAGATAGGTATGCCTCAAAGATTTTTTGGTCAAAGTTGAGAATTTCAGCTAACGTTAGCAGCTTTAGCTACACTACTTATGTGAACATGATTTACATTTTAGTCATTTAGCAGACACTCTTATCCAGAGCGACTTACAGTTAAGTGAGTGCATAAATTTTTCATACTGGCCCCCCGTGGGAATCGAACCCACAACCCTGGCGTTGATAGCGCCATGCTCTACCAACTGAGCTACAGGAGGGGACACTCAACACACTACCACCACTGTCATATTTAAAAGGCAGTGCTTATGTCCAGATGGTCAGATGTATTGAGGTTGAGGTTTTAATTCACTAACCTGCTGCTCTCTTTTCTTCCAGGTGGGCACAGAGTTCACCACCATCCTGTATAACTTCATGTGTAACTCCAGCTGTGTGGGAGGCATGAACCGTCGCCCCATCCTCATCATCGTCACCCCCCAGTGTGTGATGATGACACAACCTTCAAAACTACAATGTCTTTCAGCATTATTACAGTAACTATTTATTGTGTAGTATATGGTACGGATCTATCTCAAACGTTTTAATTAAATTAATAAAATCTTATCGAAAATACTCACAATTCAACCGTCTACATATGTTTTTGCTCTTCCAAAGCGTTAGATGTCGCTGTGAGACAGATTTGAACGTGTTTCTTCTTCTTCTTTTTGGCGAATCTCCCGCTCAAGATTCCGGGCTTCGCGGGCTTCCTGGACTTCCTGGCAACCGTCCTTCGATACGAACTGTGAAGGAAGCGAAGCGCTTCTGGCTCCTACATGACAATAACATGGAGCTTCGAGAGCCAACTTCTCCCGCGGACGAGGCAGATGTCAGCAGAGTAAGAAATGTTCATTTAGTTGTATTAGCTACAATAAACGTCAATCTTTGCGTGCGCGAAGTTGCAGCCACGGAGGTTATAAAATAACAGGGAGTTTAGCCGAGACAAAAGCGGAACAACCACTGATTAACGTTAGCTAGCCAGATAGCTAGCTACCAGTAACATGGATAGCTTAGCTAACGTTAGCTACATAAGTGAGTACAGTCACATAAAACAAGGAGCACAGTGGGGTGTGGGTTTTCTACAGAAACATTGGGTAGGTTAGGTAAATTGATTTGACCCATAAGACCTTCACATGTCTTACCTACTTTGCCCAAATATTTTTTCCTAACCTCTCACACCTATGTAGTTAGTAACGTGAAGTTACAGTAACAAGCAAACTAACTTATTTTCAGAGGTAGACTGGCTCTGACAGCCAAATACTCCCATCTAAACGTGAATCGATTCTCAATTGCGATTAGGTTCTAGAAACATAAAGCCCTTTACTTTCATATCACGTCAACATAAATTCACAAATGCAAAATATACACTTCCTGTATACTGTGTTAACCGGCTTTATCAAAGTTGCAGCCGAGAGTATTTTTCAGTGTACACGTTTCTGGTGACCTTATGTTACACATAAGTGTTCGGAGCATGCTAGACAGATGGCTAATTCGATCAGGTGGTCCCTCTGTCTTCCGTAAACAAGCGGTGTAACATGGAGATATGGCCGTGTGGGAACACTAACCCTATAAATGTGTATCAGTGTAACCCTTTTTGTAATTTAATTTTTTAACACATTTTCGCCGATATGAAAGATTAGATCATGTAGAAATTGAGCAAGTTAAGTTGACTAAACGGCTTGGAGTAACCCTGGATTGTAAACTGTCATGGTCAAAACATATTGATACAACAGAAGCTAAGATGGTGAGAAGTCTGTCCATAGTAAAGCGCTGCTCTGCCTTCTTAACAGCACTAAGAAGGCTGTTAAGTAGGCAGGTCCTACAGGCCCTAGTTTTGTCGCACCTGGACTAATGTAAAATTAGTTTTAAAAAACAGATAAAAATACACCTTATGGAACAGCGGGGACTGTGAAGCAACACAAACATAGGAACAGACACATGCATACACACGATAACATACGCACTATACACACACATACACATGGATTTTGTACTGTCGATATGTGGTAGTGGTGGAGTAGGGGCCTGAGGGCACACAGTGTGTTGTGAAATCTGTGAATGTATTGTAATGTTTTTAAAATTGTATGAACTGGCTTAATTTTGCTGGACCCCAGGAAGAGTAGCCAGCTAATGGGGATCCATAATAAATACAAATACAAATTGCCACAAAGAGGGACTTAAAAAATTGCATTATAATGTATATTACTGCCTTCATTTTGCTGGACCCCAGGAAGAGTAGCTGCTGCCTTGACAGGAACTAATGGGGTCCATAATAAACCCCAGGAAGAGTAGCTGCTGCCTTGGCAGGAACTAATGGGGATCCATAATAAACCCCAGGAAGAGTAGCTGCTGCCTTGGCAGGAACTAATGGGGATCCATAATAAACCCCAGGAAGAGTAGCTGCTGCCTTGGCAGGAACTAATGTGCATCCATAATAAACCCCAGGAAGAGTAGCTGCTGCCTTGGCAAGAACTAATGTGGATCCATAATAAACTCCAGGAAGAGTAGCTTCCTAATGTGGATCCTTAATAAATACAAATACAGACCTTCTTGTGCTTCCAAAGAAGTATCGCAAGCGATGCATGTTAATGTTCAAATCGAGTGTTGGGGCTTTAAAAATAATAATAAAAAACTCCCCTACAGAATGACTGTAATGTAATGGAACTGAGAGTCATGATCAAGGGCTAGTTTACTAGCCAGTCAACATAACTAATTAGCTAGCTACGGGTTGCTGTGTCTGTCAACATAACTAATTAGCTAGCTACAGGTTGCTGGGTCTGTCAACATAACTAATTAGCTAGTTACTGGGTCTGTCAACATAACTAATTAGCTAGCTACAGGTTGCTGGGTCTGTCAACATAACTAATTAGCTAGCTACGGGTTGCTGGGTCTGTCAACATAACTAATTAGCTAGCTACAGGTTGCTGGGTCTGTCAACATAACTAATTAGCTAGCTACAGGTTGCTGGGTCTGTCAACATAACTAATTAGCTAGTTACGGGTTGCTGGGTCTGTCAACATAACTAATTAGCTAGTTACTGGGTCTGTCAACATAACTAATTAGCTAGCTACAGGTTGCTGGGTCTGTCAACATAACTAATTAGCTAGCTACAGGTTGCTGGGTCTGTCAACATAACTAATTAGCTAGTTACGGGTTGCTGGGTCTGTCAACATAACTAATTAGCTAGCTACGGGTTGCTGGGTCTGTCAACATAACTAATTAGCTAGTTACAGGTTGCTGGGTCTGTCAACATAACTAATTAGCTAGCTACAGGTTGCTGGGTCTGTCAACATAACTAATTAGCTAGTTACGGGTTGCTGGGTCTGTCAACATAACTAATTAGCTAGCTACAGGTTGCTGGGTCTGTCAACATAACTAATTAGCTAGCTACAGGTTGCTGGGTCTGTCAACATAACTAATTAGCTAGTTACGGGTTGCTGGGTCTGTCAACATAACTAATTAGCTAGCTACAGGTTGCTGGGTCTGTCAACATAACTAATTAGCTAGTTACGGGTTGCTGGGTCTGTCAACATAACTAATTAGCTAGCTACAGGTTGCTGGGTCTGTCAACATAACTAATTAGCTAGTTACGGGTTGCTGGGTCTGTCAACATAACTAATTAGCTAGCTACAGGTTGCTGGGTCTGTCAACATAACTAATTAGCTAGCTACAGGTTGCTGGGTCTGTCAACATAACTAATTAGCTAGTTCCGGGTTGCTGGGTCTGTCAACATAACTAATTAGCTAGCTACAGGTTGCTGGGTCTGTCAACATAACTAATTAGCTAGCTACAGGTTGCTGGGTCTGTCAACATAACTAATTAGCTAGTTACGGGTTGCTGGGTCTGTCAACATAACTAATTAGCTAGCTACAGGTTGCTGGGTCTGTCAACATAACTAATTAGCTAGTTACTGGGTCTGTCAACATAACTAATTAGCTAGCTACAGGTTACTGGGTCTGTCAACATAACTAATTAGCTAGTTACGGGTTGCTGGGTCTGTCAACATAACTAATTAGCTAGCTACAGGTTGCTGGGTCTGTCAACATAACTAATTAGCTAGTTACTGGGTCTGTCAACATAACTAATTAGCTAGCTACAGGTTGCTGGGTCTGTCAACATAACTAATTAGCTAGCTACAGGTTGCTGGGTCTGTCAACATAACTAATTAGCTAGCTACAGGTTGCTGGGTCTGTCAACATAACTAATTAGCTAGTTACTGGGTCTGTCAACATAACTAATTAGCTAGCTACAGGTTGCTGGGTCTGTCAACATAACTAATTAGCTAGCTACAGGTTGCTGTGTCTGTCAACATAACTAATTAGCTAGCTTCAGGTTGCTGGGTCTGTCAACATAACTAATTAGCTAGCTACAGGTTGCTGGGTCTGTCAACATAACTAATTAGTTAGCTACAGGTTGCTGGGTCTGTCAACATAACTAATTAGCTAGCTACAGGTTGCTGGGTCTGTCAACATAACTAATTAGCTAGCTACAGGTTGCTGGGTCTGTCAACATAACTAATTAGCTAGCTACAGGTTGCTGTGTCTGTCAACATAACTAATTAGTTAACTACAGGTTGCTGTGTCTGTCAACATAACTAATTAGCTAGCTACAGGTTGCTGGGTCTGTCAACCCATAACTAATTAGCTAGCTACAGGTTGCTGGGTCTGTCAACCCATAACTAATTAGCTAGCTACAGGTTGCTGGGTCTGTCAACATAAGTAATTAGCTAGCTACAGGTTGCTGGGTCTGTCAACCCATAACTAATTAGCTAGCTACAGGTTGCTGGGTCTGTCAACCCATAACTAATTAGCTAGCTACAGGTTGCTGGGTCTGTCAACATAACTAATTAGCTAGTTGCTGGGTCTGTCAACATAAGTAATTAGCTAGCTACAGGTTGCTGGGTCTGTCAACCCATAACTAATTAGCTAGCTACAGGTTGCTGGGTCTGTCAACCCATAACTAATTAGCTAGCTACAGGTTGCTGGGTCTGTCAACATAACTAATTAGCTAGTTACTGGGTCTGTCAACATAACTAATTAGCTAGCTACAGGTTGCTGGGTCTGTCAACCCATAACTAATTAGCTAGCTACAGGTTGCTGGGTCTGTCAACCCATAACTAATTAGCTAGCTACAGGTTGCTTGGTCTGTCACAGAGTAGAAGTGAAATAATCCAGCTCCTGTCTATGATCTACAGTTAATAGCAACTAGCTATAGCTATGCAGATGTGCTGAAGCTCCTATGCTCAGGACATAGCCAGACTATCAACTGTTGTTTGAAGAGTTAGTGTTTTATTCTGTGATGTCCTGGTTTTATTGGTGTTTTATTTTTCCCATGTTTCAGAGGACTGAGTCATGGTTCCATCTCCCAACAGCAGAGGACAGGAATCAGTTCCTGGATCTTGGTAAGGCACCAGTCCACCCTGCTATGCTATGGAGGGTCAGTCTCAGCACACAGACACACTGTCAACATGACAAGGGACTGGCAACTCCAACAACTAGGTGACAGATCTTGCTCTTGGAGGCTAGCTGTCTGTCTGTCTGTCTGTCTGTCTGTCTGTCTGTCTGTCTGTCATAAAACAACCTTTCTGTTATGTTTTGTGACATGGGTCTCACAGACGAATTAATCACCAGAAGTGATAGAGATAACATTGTAATAAATTGAAAACTGCTTTACTGTATCTGCTATTTCATTATTTTTAATATGTTTACTTTTTTCATTAGAATTTCAGGACAGTCGTCTGTCACCTGCCCTTGCTCTGCTGCCAGAGTATGACTTCTCGGAGTACTCGCTCTTCCAACAAACAACAGACTTAGAGTTTGCCCCTTTAAGGTAGGTAGCGCTTTGTTCATTTGTAAATGCAGAAATTACTCTAATGAATAAAGGTCACTATACCAGTATGAATAGTTTTTGAACAAACATCACTATATCATTAGCATGAAATAGAAATGACACTTTCTCTGAGCATTTGTTAGCGCTTGCGGCCGCATATCTATCTGGTCCTCTGTAGCTCAGCTGGTAGAGCACGGCGCTTGTAACGCCAAGGTAGTGGGTTCGATCCCCGGGACCACCCATACACAAAAATGTATGCACGCATGACTGTAAGTCGCTTTGGATAAAAGCGTCTGCTAAATGGCATATTATATTATATTATATTACTAAACTGTATGAAGACTGGCTGATTATTGAAAAGTAACCCAGGCTTGTGTTATGCATGTCTCCTGTTTGTCTTGTCAGGGGGTCTCCAGACGTGTCGGTAGCCTCTGAGAGGTTTCTGACACCCCAGGCCAAGGGTAGTATTGGTGTTGTCCAGCCGTCTGACCCTCACCGTGCCTCTCTGTCCCAGCATCCTCTGGCCTACACCTCCACCCTGTCTGAGGTCAGCTGATCTTTCTCTACCCGTAACCTTCATATAGTAACCGATGCTAGCTACTTCTTGTCCCTCATACTGTGCTAGCCTGCCAAATATAGCTAACACCACCAGATCACAGAGCTAAATGGAGCTAACACCACCAGATCACAGAGCTAAATGGAGCTAACACCACCAGATCAGAGCTAAATATAGCTAACACCACCAGATCACAGAGCTAAATGGAGCTAACACCACCAGATCACAGAGCTAAATGGAGCTAACACCACCAGATCACAGAGCTAAATATAGCTTACACCACCAGATCACAGAGCTAAATATAGCTAACACCACCAGATCACAGAGCTAAATGTAGCTAACACCACCAGATCACAGAGCTAACACCACCAGATCACAGAGCTAACACCACCATATCACAGAGCTAAATGTATTTAACACCACCAGATCACAGAGCTAACACCACCAGATCACAGAGCTAAATGTAGCTAACACCACCAGATCACAGAGCTAAATGGAGCTAACAACACCAGATCACAGAGCTAAATGGAGCTAACAACACCAGATCACAGAGCTAAATATAGCTAACACCACCAGATCACAGAGCTAAATATAGCTAACACCACCAGATCACAGAACTAAATATAGCTAACACCACCAGATCACAGAGCTAAATGTAGCTAACACCACCAGATCACATAGCTAAATGGAGCTAACACCACCAGATCACAGAGCTAAATGGAGCTAACACCACCAGATCACAGAGCTAAATGGAGCTAACACCACCAGATCACAGAGCTAAATGAAGCTAACACCACCAGATCACAGAGCTAAATGGAGCCAACACCACCAGATCACAGAGCTAACACCACCAGATCACAGAGCTAAATGTAGCTAACACCACCAGATCACAGAGCTAACACCACCAGATTACAGAGCTAAATGGAGCTAACACCACCAGATCACATAGCTAACACCACCAGATCACAGAGCTAAATGTAGCTAACACCACCAGATCAGAGCTAAATGGAGCTAACACCACCAGATCACAGAGCTAAATGGAGCTAACACCACCAGATCACAGAGCTAACACCACCAGATCACAGAGCTAAATGTAGCTAACACCACCAGATCACAGAGCTAAATGTAACTAACACCACCAGATCACAGAGCTAACACCACCAGATCACAGAGCTAAATGGAGCTAACACCACCAGATCACAGAGCTAACACCACCAGATCACAGAGCTAAATGTAGCTAACACCACCAGAGGAAACAGAATAAACATTGTCTGGTGATCTTTAGCTCTGTGATCTGGTGGTGTTATATTGTTGAGTGGATCTGGTAGCAACAAGTCAATTATAATAATAATTTAGGGTTGTTTATATTTGTCCTGTACAAGTGTGTATTGGAAATGTGTTTCTTGCATATCCCAACTCCCCCTGAGACACCCGCAGGGAGTGGGGTCATGGCCAGGGTCACCATTGTTACCAGCGCCCCCTGGAACAATTAAGGTTAAGGGCCTTGCTGAAGGGCACAAGTGACAGATTTTACACCTTGTCGGCTCTGGGATTCAAACCAGCGACCTTTCAGTTACTGGCCCAACGCTCTAATCTCGAGGCTACCTGCTGCCCCAATTTGTGTCCATACCTGGTTTGTTTTGTGTTTGGTAAGGTGTATGCGTTCTGTTTCAGCACCCTCTGGGCCACACCTCCACCCTGTCTCAGTCAGAGGAGGGGGTCAGTTCCCTCTCCGAACACAGCCTGTCCCCTGGTGACGGGCTGGGACAACCAGAGGAGGACCGCTACCCAACCACCGTCAGGGATGACGAGGGGCAGAAGACTCCTCGTTCTGGGGTACTGGTCGGGGGCAGCGAGGGGGAAAATCTATATTATATTATATATAGTATACTGTATATAGACTGTGTCAATTCCTCTGTCTGTATATTTTCTCTATTGCTGGCATTACCATATCACCAAGTAAAATTCTGTGTATATTTAAATGTCCTTGGCTAATAAATTCTGATTCTGATCACTAGACACGTACCAGTCTCCTTGACCCAGACAGACCTCTGGCTGTGCTCCCTGAAGACAACACGTCGTTCCTCAGCGGGGACATCCCTGCTAGGAAGCTGCTGGAGCTTCTCCAGAAGGACGTTGGCATGCCCAGCGGTACCAGCAGTGCTGTCTCCTCTGCCTCTGAGACCTCTCTCCAGGTCGGCAGCTGTGTTTCCAAACCAGATGGCTTGAGAGAAAAGAGGGATATTAGCCAAAGAGTGCAGCCTGACGTCTCACCTGAGCTGCAGCCTGACGTCTCACCTGAGCTGCAGCCTGACGTCTCACCTGAGCTGCAGCCTGACGTCTCACCTGAGCTGCAGCCTGACGTCTCACCTGAGCTGCAGCCTGACGTCTCACCTGAGCTGCAGCCTGACGTCTCACCTGAGCTGCAGCCTGACGTCTCACCTGAGCTGCAGCCTGACGTCTCACCTGAGCTGCAGCCTGACGTCTCACCTGAGCTGCAGCCTGACGTCTCACCTGAGCTGCAGCCTGACGTCTCACCTGAGCTGCAGCCTGACGTCTCACCTGAGCTGCAGCCTGACGTCTCACCTGAGCTGCAGCCTGACGTCTCACCTGAGCTGCAGCCCGACGTCTCACCTGAGCTGCAGCCCGACGTCTCACCTGAGCTGCAGCCCGACGTCTCACCTGAGCTGCAGCCTGACGTCTCACCTGAGCTGCAGCCTGACGTCTCACCTGAGCTGCAGCCTGACGTCTCACCTGAGCTGCAGCCTGACGTCTCACCTGAGCTGCCGCCACCAGTCACAGGGAGAAGAGAAGCCCCCCAGGGAGGAGCCTCCATCTCACCTGAGAAGAAGGAGAAACTCAAAAGTAAACAGTCTTCAAGGATGTCTGAGATTTCCAACATCACCATCCGTTCCCTGAGCAACCAGCCGGGTGACAGTAGCGATGCGCTCCGCAGGCGGCTCTGCTCGGAGCTAGAGAGGAGTCTCAGCCCTGGGCCCCTACCCTCCTCCCACAGTGAAGTCAATACAGCTGACATCGTCACCAATACACCTGACGTTTCAACCACTGAGCCCTCCAAAGGGAGGTCGAGCGTGACCAGAGGGCTACTGGCCGCTGTGTTAGGATCTGGGGTCGGGCCCCAGTTCTCAGCAGGGTTCAGTGTGGAGCGAGGCCATAGGGAGAGGGCTCTCTGGTCCTCAGGGAACCAGACAGGGATAGAACCAGATGTCTCGTTCCTGGGCCTCCTACCCCAGCCCGTGTCCCAGTCCACCCCTGGGTTGTTCCTCCACGCTCCAGTCAGATCCAGCGCCAAGCCTCATCTAGGACAACTGTCTGCCCTCACCTTTAACATGGAGGCCTCTCAGCGCTCCTCAGGCTCCAGGGCCTCCTCCCAGCCCCAGCCTGATAGAGCCACCCCTGACCCAGACCCCCCTCTGCCTGCCAAAGAGACAGGAAGAAGTCACCATTCTCTCCCCAGTCTCAACTATCTACAGAAGGTTGATGCCTGGAAGGCCAACCAGAGCTCCAACCAGACGTCGTTCTATGACAACCTGTCTCTTCAGGGCTTCTCCTGGGTTTCTCCCAAGCAGGAGGCCAGCGATGCAGTCTCGGACTCTCTGACCCGTATGCTGACTCTTCCACAGCCGGGCAACCAGACCCTCAGCCTGTCTGTATCTGGACCCTCCTCCCCTACCAGAGGGGAGGCAGCAGGTAGTGGTCCCCCTGAGAGAGAGGACACAGCAGGGCCTGTAGGAGGGCCATCCCCCCTGGGCAGGTCTCAGTCCCACTCCTCCCTCAACACAGTGGTCACGTCTATCCAGAGAGCTCGGCACGCACAGGCACACACTGACTGGGACAGCAGCCAGGCACAGACAGAGGAGGAGACCGCTCCAGGCCAGCCCAGGGAGTTGGAGAGGAGCCAGGGAGGATCAGGGTCAGGCAGGGTTCAGTCAGGAGGTAGACCTGGGCCTGAACAGCCCGGTGGTGCTCCAACCGAGCCCTTTGCCTTCATCAGCCTGGGACGCTTCAGTAACGTGTCATCAAACCGAGATGTCCTCTCCAGCTCCCAGGACAGTGGCCACAGTGGGCAGAACTTTGAGGCGTCCGTCAGGGCTGCTTCTTCTTCTGTGGTCAGTCTGGAGGTGGATAACTACGCCCCGTACTGGTCCTCCAAACCCTCCTCACCACACAAGGAGAGGGAGCTCAACATCGAAGAAAGGATTCCGGTAAGACTCATTTTACAACTTATGTGAGGATGGATGGTGTCCAACGTCGGCTGCTCTGTTGATCACTCTGTTGTTGATAACACCATATCTATACAATAATATATTCTTATGGACTCATTGCATATGACTGTTGTTTTGATTCTGATCTGCAGATGTACCTCCACAACCTTGGGATCGACCAATCTCCTTCTACGATCCTCACTCCCTTTGGACCTCGAGGGCCAATCAGAGAGCCAGAGTTCTCTCCCACTGATCTGTGCACCATAAAGGGATCCACAGCCACTGGCACTCCAACCAAGAGTGCACAGCCTTCTGAAGGTAGGTAGGTAGGTAGGTAGGTAGGTAGGTAGGTAACCCATCCTAAAGGACAGCCTTCTGAAGGTAGGTAGGTAGGTAGGTAGGTAGGTAGGTAGGTAGGTAGGTGGTAGGTAGGACAGCCTTCTGAAGGTAGGTAGGTAGGTAGGTAGGTAGGTAGGTAGGTAGGTAACCCATCCTAAAGGACAGCCTTCTGAAGGTAGGTAGGTAGGTAGGTACATTTACATTTACATTTTAGTCATTTAGCAGACGCTCTTATCCAGAGCGACTTACAGTTAGTGCATACATTATTTTGTATACCCCCCGTGGGAAACGAACCCACAACCCTGGCGTTGCAAACGCCATGCTCTACCAACTGAGCTACATCCCTGCCGGCCATTCCCTCCCCTACCCTGGACAACGCTGGGCCAATTGTGCGCCACCCCATGGGTAGGTAGGTAGGTAGGTAGGTAGGTAGGTAGGTAGGTAGGTAGGTAACCCATCCTAAAGGACATCCTTCTGAAGGTAGGTAGGTAGATAGGTAGGTAGGTAGGTCGGTAGGTAGGTAGGTAGGTAGGTAGGTAGGTAGGTAGGTAGGTAGGTAGGTAGGTAGGTAACCCATCCTAAAGGACATCCTTCTGAATTTATTCATACTATTTCATTCTTCCACAAGAGATAGTCGTGAAACAAATCTAGGGTTGCTACCCAAGCCGGCTGGTCGTTCGTTCTGTCGTTTCGGTTGCCAGAGACGAGACCCAGTCATTCAGTCTTTTTGTTCTGTATCTATGGACGCGACCCAGTCGTTCGTTCTAAATGTTCCATTGCCATTTTGACTGGCAACGTTCTTATCCTTTGCTTGCTAGCTAGCCAACTACGGCTAACTGACAGTCACGTCAAACAGTGCAGCCAGATAACAATGAAGTAGCGGCATTTGCGTTTGTTTAAGCTGTTTTCTAGTGACATTTATTTGGATACATCCATAACAATGAGCTAATGATGCACATTTTCACCTGGCATAGAAAATATGCTCTCTCGTCAGGACACTGTTGTTCAGAGGAGCTAGCCAACAACACAGCTAACACAATCACTTCAAACTGAAGCTGGAAAGACTTCAAACTAGTTGCACTTCGTTTCATTTTACCTGTTTTCTATTGATAGTTCTTTGTATATATCCATACAAATTATGGTGATTCATGATTTCGTCTGGCTGAGAAAAGCTGTCTGCCTGCGTCTCCTCCCGATGGGACATCTGGAGATAGAATTTGAATGTTAAAACAATGTTGCAAATGTCGAAAACTAAATGTTAGTCTAAAAGAAATGTGAGATCAATGCTTTTTATAGTGGAGATCAAGTTTATAAATTGCCTGGCTGGGCTGATGAGACGGTGGATTTCGCAGTGAGACGGAACAGAGTAAATAGGCATTTTAACGTCATAGATTTAGCCGTCTGGAATGCGGTTTTAACCGATCAGCATTCAGGATTAGACCCACCCGTTTGTATAATAAAGTAACATCCTCTCCTCTCCCGTGGTGTTCCCAGGCGACAGCCCTCATAAAGGAGAGTTCTCCAGGTCCAGCCTGCTGTCTGTGGCCTCAAGCGTGTCTCTACCTCTCAGTGTGGACAGCCTCCATCTCCATCCCATAAGGAGCCAGGCAGAGAAGACCTGGGGCTGCCTGTCCCCTTCTCCGGGCCCAGACAGAGACGGGTCACCCAGCCGGGCCAGGTCTCCGGGCCCAGACAGAGACAGGTCACCCAGCCGGGCCAGGTCTCCGGGCCCAGACAGAGACGGGTCACCCAGCCGGGCCAGTCTGAGGATGGCCCTCTGCCCCCTGGATGTCTCAGTTGAGGACACTGAGTTCCAGGACTCCCAGCAGGACCCTCACTACCTCCAGCCCTCCTCCGCTGCACCACAGTCCGCCCAGCCCCAAGACCTTCACCGCAACCAGTTCCCTGTGCCAGAGTTCAATAAGCAAAAGTACCCTGGCTTGCTCCCGGAACTACAGTCGACTGAGCAACATCAGAGAGACAGCAGAGTCAATGTCTCTACCCAGGCTGCTATAGAGCTGGCAGGGAGGATTGAGTCCAGTGCTGACACCTTATCTCAGTACAGAGACTGGGACAGACTATCTAGAGACAGGGACAGAGACAGCTTGTCTCAATACAAAGATGGAGACAGAGACAGTTTATACAGGGACAAAGACATGGACAGAGACCGAGACGGCTTGTCTCATTACAGAGACATGGACAGAGACGGCTTGTCTCAGTACAGAGACATGGACAGAGACGGCTTGTCACAATACAGAGACATGGACAGAGACGGCTTGTCTGAGTACAGAGACATGGACAGAGACAGAGACAGCTTGTCTCAGTACAGAGACATGGACAGAGACGGCTTGTCTCAGTACAGAGACATGGACAGAGACAGAGACAGCTTGTCTCAGTACAGAGACAGAGCGGTAGCATCCTGTCTCCAGGTTAACACCACCATGGATCGTAGTAATCCTGATGATTCCTTCGTAGGCTCCCAGACGCTGCAGGACATTAGGCGTCTGCTGGGCCGGGCTGAAAACATTGTGTCAGGTGGGTCCTCCTCCTCTGGCGGCTCCTCCCACCTCCTCCACTCTGACGACGACATCCTGCTCCTCTCTCTCAGGAGGAAGATGGAGGGATTCCAGGACTCCTCCTTCACCTCCTCCTCCTCTGCTGGGGCTGGGGTGGGGACCCCCAGGAGTCACTCCTCCCTGCTTTGGGCCCGTTCCTCCTCTGACTCCATGCTGCTGGCAGATAGGAAGAGAGACGGAGAGAGGGAGGGGGAGAGGGAGAGGGAGAGGGAGAGGGAGAGGGAGGGGGAGGGGGAGGGGGAGAGGGAGAGGGAGAGGGAGAGCTCTGCCTACAGCGGGGAAGGTCAAGTCAGGCTAACTAGAGAAGCAGAGCACCAGTCCACACAGGCCCTGAGCGGCCCACCCGCCAGAGAGGAGTCTGGGAGACTACCACAGGACAGAGAGCATTATGGGAGACCACAGGACAGTTCTGAAGACAGAGAGCATTATGGGAGACCACAGGACAGTTCTGAAGACAGAGAGCATTATGGGAGACCACAGGACAGTTCTGAAGACAGAGAGCATTATGGGAGACCACAGGACAGTTCTGAAGACAGAGAGCATTATGGGAGACCATCACAGGACAGCTCTGGCGGTAGCTCCACCTTCCTCCTGACCGAATCCGTGCGGAGGGCGGAGCCTGAGGGCTGCAGCGCCGGCCTCTCGGACACGGTGATTGGGCCTGTGCTGCTGTCAGTCATGCAGGTCAGCCAACCTGGTCCCTCATTGGGTGATGCTGGCGGTGGCAAGCTACAGCGGGCTCCAACAACAACAATGGGAGGAGGGAACACATTGGAGGGGTCTCCAGCAGAGAGAAGCTCTTCCTCCTCCTCCTCTTCGTCCTCCTGTCCCGGGGGCTCTGAGCAGGGGTGTGGAGGTCTGTCTGACCCTGCCCAACGTGGGGATCAGGGTGGGGACCAGGGTGGCGATGCTCTGAGTGATGGTGGCAGCAGTGGTAGTTCTCTAGCAGCCAGGGTAGCCAGGCTGCTGCGGAGTGAGTCCCCAGGCACAGAGGTGTCCCTGTCCAGCCGAGCCAGTACCGCCACCGCAGACCTGGAGGAAAGCAGGGCCAGAGGTCAGTAACTAGACACTACCAAGGCTTCATTCTATAGTGCACTACTTTCCACCAGGGCCTATTGGGGCTCTGAGCAAAGGTAGTGCACTATGTAGGGAATAGGGTTTCATTTGGGACAGTACCTACCTAGGGTCTGCTTACCACCGGTATGGGGTAGGGATTAACACCGGTAACCGGGATCCCGGGACTGTCCCGGGAACGCTCTTCACATTTACACCCCCAAAAAAAATTCTGACAAGACATGAGAAATTACAACGTTTTCCCCTATGTGACACTAATGCAGTTCCACAAAATACACAACATGAACAGTAGCAGATTGGCAAAAAAAACTAAAATGGCGCAATGAGGCGAGATGAGGCGAGATGAGGAAACAGCCATTGGGCCTAGAAAAAGCCCAGAGAGGAAAACTCACCTTTAGTTTACTTTTAGATTAGCATTTCAGTACCGTTTTGATTGGGACCGCACCATCGCGTGGGGGACTCGTCTAGATCAATCAATCAATCAGTGTCAGATTTTTTTTTCTCTCCACTGAATCTCCGTTTGGATATTTGGTAACAATTAGGCTGGGGAAATGTTAGCTAGTTGACCGGGGCAGCTCTAGCAAGGCAGAAATTTGACGAACTGACTTGTTGGAAAGGTGGCATCCTATGATGGTGCCACGTTGAAAGTCACTGAGCTCTTCAGTAAGGCCATTCTACCTGCCAATGTTTGTCTATGGAGATTGCACGGCTGTGTGCTCGATTTTATACACCTGTCAGCAACGGGTGTGGCTGAAATAGCAGAATCCACTAATTTGAAGCGGTGTCCACATACTTTTGTATATATATATATAGGGTATATGCTATAATCCTGACTCCTGTCTCGCGTGAAGATTCCTGACTTTATTCTGTAATCCATAGGGTTGCGTGATCAAATCTCGCCTACGCGTGTCATAATTCCACTATAACATTTCCCCCGCTTCTCTGCGCTGTCTCGTATTGCTGCCCACTGTTAAGCAGGGGTGTAAAGTACTTAAGTAAAAATACTTGAAAGTACTACTTAAGTCGTTTTTTGGGGGGTATCTGTACTTTACTATTTATATTTTTGACAACTTTACATCACTACATTCCAAAAGAAAATTATGTACTTTTTACTCCATACATTTTCCCTGACACCCAAAAGTACTTGTTACATTTTGAGTGCTTAGCAGGACAGGAAAATGGTCTAATTCATACACTTATCAAGAGAACATCCCTGGTCATCCCTACTGCCTTTAATCTGGCGAACTCACTAAACACACATGCTTCGTTTGTGGAAGTTTGGGGAAGGACCTTTCCTGTTTCAGCATGACAATGCCCCTGTGCACAAAGTGAGGTCCATACAGAAATGCTTTGTCGAGATCTGTGTGGAAGAACTTGACTGGCCTGCACAGATCCCTGACCTCAACCCCATCCAACACCTTTGGGTTGAATTGGAACGCCGACTGCGAGCCAGGCCTAATCGCCCAACATCAGTGCCTGACCTCACTAATGCTCTTGTGGCTGAATGGAAGCAAGTCCCCGCAGCAATGTTCCAACATCTAGTGGAAAGCCTTCCCAGAAGAGTGGAGGCTGTTATAGCAGCAAAGGGGGGGACCAACTCCATTATTTGGGGAGAACCCTGGCATAGTGACCTTATCTTGGGTTTTAAACGCTTTAAAATGGGCACTTCCGATTTTCGCTGTATTTCCCGGGACACTGCATAAATATGAATTATTCCCGGGATCGAAACTTGGTAGATTTTTTTTAAAGCTAATTTAAAGATCAGCCCCCCAGGTTATAACATAACGTTTGCTGTTTGTTCCCAACTTGCCCTGATTGTGTCAACCCCAGAGTGGCTGAGGCTGAAGGTGTCGGGGCAGCGGTGTGAACCTCTGGAGCTGAACGCGGAGGACAGACAACGCATAGAAGAGATCAAGAGAGAGATTCTCTTTAAACACCCGCTAAAGGTACTATCATAGTCACTCCTACTCAATACCAAACACCCACTAAAGGTACTATCATAGTCACTCCTACTCAATACCAAACACCCACTAAAGGTACTATCATAGTCACTCCTACTCAATACCAAACACCCACTAAAGGTACTATCATAGTCACTCCTACTCAATACCAAACACCCACTAAAGGTACTATCATAGTCACTCCTACTCAATACCAAACACCCACTAAAGGTACTATCATAGTCACTCCTACTCAATACCAAACACCCACTAAAGGTACTATCATAGTCACTCCTACTCAATACCAAACACCCACTAAAGGTATTATCAGAATCACTCCTCAACACCAAACGTATAGGCAAGGCTCAACTTCCTCACTCTCCGTTTTTTTAAACCATGTGAATGTTGTCTTATTTTGATGCCAGCCTCCTCTCCTTGGACTGCCCAGGTGTGGTGGGTAAGGTAACTAACTGTGAGGTGTATCAGTCTCAGGCATGGCATGGTGTGACGTTCCAAGAAATCTGTTTACAAACCTGTTACACCAACTATCCTATCCTAGCATCTAAGCAGTTTCCTGCTATTGTATACTAGACGTTTCACCATGTTGTTGTAGTCCTGAACTAGCTCGCCTGTGTGCTAGCTCTGGAATAGATCAAACACATGGAATGGCTGGTGTTCCAAGAAATGCTGTTCTACAAACCTGTTACGCCGACTGTCTTTGCTAGGGTTGAACATTTTTTGGTAACAGAATTTTTTCCCCCCCAGGTTTTCTAGAAATCCAAGTTGTAGCATTCCCAGATTTCCTGCTTATTCCCTCCTAATTCCAGGAATATTCCAACCAGGATTTCTAGAAAACCAGGGATTTTGGGTAAAGATACCGGAATTTTGCAACCCTAATCTAAGCAGTTTGCTACTATTGCTTCTCTCCATTATGAGATGGAAGACGGCGCCGTGCTGTCTGGTAAAGATAGACTGCATCGCCGTTATGTGATGGAAGACGGCGCCGTGCTGTCTGGTAAAGATAGAGACTGCATCGCCGTTATGAGATGGAAGACGGCGCCGTGCTGTCTTCGCCGTTATGAGATGGAAGACGGCGCCGTGCTGTCTTCGCCGTTATGAGATGGAAGACGGCGCCGTACTGTCTTCGCCGTTATGAGATGGAAGACGGCGCCGTGCTGTCTGGCTGCCGTTATGAGATGGAAGACGGCGCCGTACTGTCTTCGCCGTTATGAGATGGAAGACGGCGCCGTGCTGTCTTCGCCGTTATGAGATGGAAGACGGCGCCGTGCTGTCTGGCTGCCGTTATGAGATGGAAGACGGCGCCGTGCTGTCTTCGCCGTTATGAGATGGAAGACGGCGCCGTGCTGTCTTCGCCGTTATGAGATGGAAGACGGCGCCGTGCTGTCTTCGCCGTTATGAGATGGAAGACGGCGCCGTGCTGTCTTCGCCGTTATGAGATGGAAGACGGCGCCGTGCTGTCTTCGCCGTTATGAGATGGAAGACGGCGCCGTACTGTCTGGCTGCCGTTATGAGATGGAAGACGGCGCCGTGCTGTCATCGCCGTTATGAGATGGAAGACGGCGCCGTGCTGTCTTCGCCGTTATGAGATGGAAGACGGCGCCGTGCTGTCTTCGCCGTTATGAGATGGAAGACGGCGCCGTGCTGTCTTTGCCGTTATGA
>NC_059220.1:5931222-5936222 GCF_020615455.1 Coregonus clupeaformis
GACCTAGAGGCGCAGGTCAGACAGATCGCCCTCAGAGAGGGGTTATCCGTCCTCCCTAGACCCCACCCAGCTCAGGCTCCACCCCTCACCTCCATCACCATTGCCACCTCCCGCCACTCCCCCTTCTCCCCCCTCCACCCACTCCCCAAGCCTCTACAGGTGTCTCAGTTCATCTTAGAAGGGGTCTCCGAGCCCACGGCGCAGGGGTGGCTGCCTCAGACACAGCCCCGGCAGCAGGAGAGGGAGAGCACCACCACCTCAACACACTGCTCCACGTCCACAGACCCAACCACCATGACTGGATCACAGCCCCGGCAGCAGGACAGGGAGGGCACCACCACCTCAACACACTGCTCCACGTCCACAGACCCAACCACCATGACTGGATCACAGGCCCGGCAGCAGGACAGGGAGGGCACCACCACCTCAACACACTGCTCCACGTCCACAGACCCAACCACCATGACTGGATCACAGGCCAACAGCAGCAGTCTGTACCCCAGAGACGGAAAGACACACTTGGACCAGGAGCAGGTAGTCTGTCTTTACCGCTTACTGACTAAAATACTAACACTGTTATTCACACTCAGATCTATTCTAGACTAACACTGTTATTCACACAGATCTGTTCTAGATAAACACTGTTATTCACACTCAGATCTGTTCTAGATAAACACTGTTATTCACTCAGATCTGTTCTAGATAAACACTGTTATTCACACAGATCTGTTCTAGATAAACACTGTTATTCACACTCAGATCTGTTCTAGATAAACACTGTTATTCACACTCAGATCTGTTCTAGATAAACACTGTTATTCACACTCAGATCTGTTCTAGACTAACACTGTTATTCACACTCAGATCTGTTCTAGACTAACACTGTTATTCACACTCAGATCTGTTCTAGATAAACACTGTTATTCACACTCAGATCTGTTCTAGATAAACACTGTTATTCACTCAGATCTGTTCTAGACTAACACTGTTATTCACTCAGATCTGTTCTAGATAAACACTGTTATTCACACTCAGATCTGTTCTAGACTAACACTGTTATTCACACTCAGATCTGTTCTAGACTAACACTGTTATTCACACTCAGATCTGTTCTAGATAAACACTGTTATTCACACTCAGATCTGTTCTAGATAAACACTGTTATTCACACTCAGATCTGTTCTAGATAAACACTGTTATTCACACTCAGATCTGTTCTAGATAAACACTGTTATTCACACTCAGATCTGTTCTAGATAAACACTGTTATTCACTCAGATCTGTTCTAGATAAACACTGTTATTCACACTCAGATCTGTTCTAGACTAACACTGTTATTCACTCAGATCTGTTCTAGACTAACACTGTTATTCACTCAGATCTGTTCTAGATAAACACTGTTATTCACACTCAGATCTGTTCTAGATAAACACTGTTATTCACACTCAGATCTGTTCTAGATAAACACTGTTATTCACACTCAGATCTGTTCTAGATAAACACTGTTATTCACACTCAGATCTGTTCTAGATAAACACTGTTATTCACACTCAGATCTGTTCTAGATAAACACTGTTATTCACACTCAGATCTGTTCTAGATAAACACTGTTATTCACACTCAGATCTGTTCTAGATAAACACTGTTATTCACACTCAGATCTGTTCTAGATAAACACTGTTATTCACACTCAGATCTGTTCTAGATAAACACTGTTATTCACACTCAGATCTGTTCTAGATAAACACTGTTATTCACACTCAGATCTGTTCTAGATAAACACTGTTATTCACACTCAGATCTGTTCTAGATAAACACTGTTATTCACACTCAGATCTGTTCTAGACTAACACTGTTATTCACTCAGATCTGTTCTAGACTAACACTGTTATTCACTCAGATCTGTTCTAGATAAACACTGTTATTCACTCAGATCTGTTCTAGATAAACACTGTTATTCACACTCAGATCTGTTCTAGATAAACACTGTTATTCACACTCAGATCTGTTCTAGATAAACACTGTTATTCACACTCAGATCTGTTCTAGATAAACACTGTTATTCACACTCAGATCTGTTCTAGATAAACACTGTTATTCACACTCAGATCTGTTCTAGATAAACACTGTTATTCACACTCAGATCTGTTCTAGATAAACACTGTTATTCACACTCAGATCTGTTCTAGATAAACACTGTTATTCACACTCAGATCTGTTCTAGATAAACACTGTTATTCACACTCAGATCTGTTCTAGATAAACACTGTTATTCACACTCAGATCTGTTCTAGATAAACACTGTTATTCACACTCAGATCTGTTCTAGATAAACACTGTTATTCACACTCAGATCTGTTCTAGATAAACACTGTTATTCACACTCAGATCTGTTCTAGATAAACACTGTTATTCACACTCTGATCTGTTCTAGATAAACACTGTTATTCACACTCAGATCTGTTCTAGATAAACACTGTTATTCACACTCAGATCTGTTCTAGATAAACACTGTTATTCACACTCAGATCTGTTCTAGATAAACACTGTTATTCACACTCAGATCTGTTCTAGATAAACACTGTTATTCACTCAGATCTGTTCTAGATAAACACTGTTATTCACACTCAGATCTGTTCTAGACTAACACTGTTATTCACTCAGATCTGTTCTAGACTAACACTGTTATTCACTCAGATCTGTTCTAGATAAACACTGTTATTCACACTCAGATCTGTTCTAGATAAACACTGTTATTCACACTCAGATCTGTTCTAGATAAACACTGTTATTCACACTCAGATCTGTTCTAGATAAACACTGTCACATTCTCTCTCCCTCTCCCCTCCTCCTCTCTCCCTCCCCCCTCCTCCTCTCTCCCTCTCCCCCCTCCAGCTGCCTGGGAGAGTCCGAGAGAACCACATTACTGACCCCCCCAACTCTGGAGCTCCTCTCCCCCTGACTCCCAGCAGGTACCGGCAGATCTCCCGTTCTCACCCCGATGTAGGGCACCCCGAGTCCAGCCTGTGTCCTGGAGCAGACTGGGTCTCTGGAGCGTCGACCACCAGGACGGGTCAGGTCTCCCAACTCCACCTCACCCTCTCCCCTGGTCGTAAAGGGGCTGAAGAGAGGTCCCAGAGAGTTCCGTCCTTTGCTCCTCTCAGACACTCCTCTGCTGTCTCCAGCAGTGTTGATGTAGACGAGAGCCTGGGTTACGCCCCCGAGCCTGCGCCGGCCAATCAGACGGGGTCGCAGGAGACCAGAGATCCAATCAGGAGACAGGGGCAGGAGACGGCCGACGCCTCAGTCCAGGTCACCACGGGAACGGCAACCTCCACCTTCCCACAATGCTTCACACCTCCCCAGAGGCTGACTGGTACCGGTCCGTCTCGGCTGGTGGCGCTGCCGGTTCTGTTGCCATATAAACCACACGGTAGTGAGGAGATGTTCTACGTATCCCAGACGAATACTGACACACAGCTTTCCCCTGTACGATCTGACACCACCGTGGAGAGTTCACACCCAGGTACAACAACATCTCTTATCTAACTAGTTAAAATACATTATTTTGCCATTTTTAAACGATCTATAGTGACACTGACAGATTCTGAATGTGTTAAGGAATTCCAGAGCATTCGATAATGAATTATCCCATTCGTATGAACATGTCTAGAGAACTCATAGGCTAACTGAGACCGTCATGTAATAGGTGCAGCCACTGACCCCCCCCTCCCCTCCTCTCCTCTCCTCCCCTCCTCTCCTCCCCATGCGGGTAGCAGCTGGTCTTTTGTAACAGTGAATGAATTATTCATGTCCCAGTGGGAGAGAGACAAAGGTAGTGTTGAGTCCCAGGTCCGACAGCGATGTTCCTCAGAGAGAGACAGGGCTTTCTGCTTCCTCTCCCAGCCACTCACCCGTTCCTTCCTCTCTCTCTCTCTCTCTCTCTCTCTCTCTCTCTCTCTCTCTCCTCCACAGGCTCGGACGACGCGGTGCCCCCTCGCTTCAACACGGAGATCCTGGGGTCACGGGAGCAGCAGGTGGACCAGGGCGTGGACAGGGGGGTCAACATCAAACACACAGAGGGTATCTACAGCAAGAGACTAAGACTGGGAGGCGGGTACAGCATGGAGAGGAGAGGTGAGCACTCAGTATAGTGAGGGTTTCACACTGGGGGAAGCACAGGGTCAGTATAGTCAGGGTTTCACACTGGGGGAAGCACAGGGTCAGTATAGTCAGGGTTTCACACTGGGGGAAGCACAGGGTCAGTGTAGTCAGGGTTTCACACTGGGGGAAGCACAGGGTCAGTATAGTCAGGGTTTCACACTGGGGGAAGCACAGGGTCAGTGTAGTCAGGGTTTCACACTGGGGGAAGCACAGGGTCAGTGTAGTCAGGGTTTCACACTGGGGGAAGCACAGGGTCAGTATAGTCAGGGTTTCACACTGGGGGAAGCACAGGGTCAGTGTAGTCAGGGTTTCACACTGGGGGAAGAACAGGGTCAGTATAGTCAGGGTTTCACACTGGGGGAAGCACAGGGTCAGTGTAGTCAGGGTTTCACACTGGGGGAAGCACAGGGTCAGTATAGTCAGGGTTTCACACTGGGGGAAGCACAGGGTCAGTATAGTCAGGGTTTCACACTGGGGGAAGCACAGGGTCAGTATAGTCAGGGTTTCACACTGGGGGAAGCACAGGGTCAGTATAGTATACAGTACGTATATTTTTAATGGACAGAGTCACTTCTTTATGTGTGAATGTGCTTTTCTCTTGAATTCTTAACCACCAGATACCATTTCCACTCTCAGGTAACACCGTGCCAGTGGATGAATGCCAACCAATGAGTGACCAGCATGCTCCACAGCTACGGTGCTACTCTCATGTAACAGGAGGGTTAACCAGAGGACCTATACCAACCACCACCACTAGAGGTCCTGCTATACCAACCACCACCACTAGAGGTCCTGCTATACCAACCACCACCACTAGAGGTCCTGCTATACCAACC
>NC_059220.1:5941222-5998722 GCF_020615455.1 Coregonus clupeaformis
CGTGTCATCATGTCTGTGTCCTACTTCCAGGCGTGTCATCATGTCTGTTTCCTACTTCCAGGCGTGTCATCATGTCTGTGTCCTACTTCCAGGCGTGTCATCATGTCTGTGTCCTACTTCCAGGCGTGTCATCATGTCTGTCTCCTACTTCCAGGCGTGTCATCATGTCTGTTTCCTACTTCCAGGCGTGTCATCATGTCTGTGTCCTACTTCCAGGCGTGTCATCATGTCTGTGTTTCCTACTTCCAGGCGTGTCATCATGTCTGTTTCCTACTTCCAGGCGTGTCATCATGTCTGTGTCCTACTTCCAGGCGTGTCATCATGTCTGTGTCTCCTACTTCCAGGCGTGTCATCATGTCTGTTTCCTACTTCCAGGCGTGTCATCATGTCTGTCTCCTACTTCCAGGCGTGTCATCATGTCTGTGTCCTACTTCCAGGCGTGTCATCATGTCTGTGTCCTACTTCCAGGCGTGTCATCATGTCTGTTTCCTACTTCCAGGCGTGTCATCATGTCTGTTTCCTACTTCCAGGCGTGTCATCATGTCTGTGTCCTACTTCCAGGCGTGTCATCATGTCTGTGTCCTACTTCCAGGCGTGTCATCATGTCTGTGTCCTACTTCCAGGCGTGTCATCATGTCTGTGTCCTACTTCCAGGCGTGTCATCATGTCTGTGTCCTACTTCCAGGCGTGTCATCATGTCTGTGTCCTACTTCCAGGCGTGTCATCATGTCTGTGTTTCCTACTTCCAGGCGTGTCGTCATGTCTGTTTCCTACTTCCAGGCGTGTCGTCATGTCTGTTTCCTACTTCCAGGCGTGTCGTCATGTCTGTTTCCTACTTCCAGGCGTGTCATCATGTCTGTTTCCTACTTCCAGGCGTGTCATCATGTCTGTGTCCTACTTCCAGGCGTGTCATCATGTCTGTGTCCTACTTCCAGGCGTGTCATCATGTCTGTTTCCTACTTCCAGGCGTGTCATCATGTCTGTTTCCTACTTCCAGGCGTGTCATCATGTCTGTTTCCTACTTCCAGGCGTGTCATCATGTCTGTTTCCTACTTCCAGGCGTGTCATCATGTCTGTGTCCTACTTCCAGGCGTGTCATCATGTCTGTGTCCTACTTCCAGGCGTGTCATCATGTCTGTGTTTCCTACTTCCAGGCGTGTCATCATGTCTGTTTCCTACTTCCAGGCGTGTCATCATGTCTGTGTCCTACTTCCAGGCGTGTCATCATGTCTGTGTCCTACTTCCAGGCGTGTCATCATGTCTGTTTCCTACTTCCAGGCGTGTCATGGTTCATCCCTGCTGAGGACCTGAGAGCTGAGAGCAGGAAGGAGAACCAGCCGGAGCAGCAGCCTCCCCAGGGCCCTGCCTGGTTTGAACCCTACAGCAGAACCTCCCGGCCCTGGAGAGAACCACTCAGACAGATACACATACAGGACAGGTCTTAATCTACTATTTTGTTTAGAAATGTTATATTTTATTTATCTTTCTCACTTTATTATTCTATTGTAATGTTTGCGAAGAACTTCGAACTGTGTTTTTTTTGTAAGAACTGTGCTTTGATTTGCCAGGGAGCGACTGACAGACAGACTACAGACCAACCAGCTGGAGGCTGACAGGGAGAGTCCCAGTGACAGGCAGCACAACAAGCCCAGCATCATCACCCCTCCTGGGCCTGAACCCACAGGCAACGCCCCCGCCGCTCTGGTCCGCATCTCTCTACAGGTCTGGTTCACTACTCTGTTACCTGCGTTGTGTCTGTTACCTGCGTTGTGTCTGTTACCTGCGTTGTGTCTGTTACCTGCGTTGTGTCTGTGACCTGCGTTGTGTCTGTTACCTGCGTTGTGTCTGTTACCAACAGTGTCTGTTAGCTACGTTGTGTCTGTGACCTGCGTTGTGTCTGTTACCTGCGTTGTCTGTTACCTGCGTTGTGTCTGTTACCAACAGTGTCTGTTACCTACGTTGTGTCTGTTACCTGCGTTGTGTCTGTTACCTACGTTGTGTCTGTTACCTGCGTTGTGTCTGTTACCAACAGTGTCTGTTACCTGCGTTGTCTGTTACCTACGTTGTGTCTGTTACCTACGTTGTGTCTGTTACCTGCGTTGTGTCTGTTACCTACGTTGTGTCTGTTACCTGCGTTGTGTCTGTTACCTGCGTTGTGTCTGTTACCTGCATTGTGTCTGTTACCTGATTTGTGTCTGTTACCAACAGTGTCTGTTACCTGCGTTGTCTGTTACCTGCGTTGTCTGTTACCTACGTTGTGTCTGTTACCTGCGTTGTGTCTGTTACCAACAGTGTCTGTTACCTGCGTTGTGTCTGTTACCTACGTTGTCTGTTACCTACGTTGTGTCTGTTACCTGCGTTGTGTCTGTTACCAACAGTGTCTGTTACCTGCGTTGTCTGTTACCTGCGTTGTGTCTGTTACCTGCGTTGTGTCTGTTACCTGCGTTGTGTCTGTTACCTACGTTGTGTCTGTTACCTGCATTGTGTCTGTTACCTACGTTGTGTCTGTTACCAACAGTGTCTGTTACCTGCGTTGTGTCTGTTACCTGCGTTGTGTCTGTTATCTACGTTGTGTCTGTTACCTGCGTTGTGTCTGTTACCTGCGTTGTGTCTGTTACCAACAGTGTCTGTTACCTGCGTTGTGTCTGTTACCTACGTTGTGTCTGTTACCTGCGTTGTGTCTGTTACCTGCGTTGTGTCTGTTATCTACGTTGTGTCTGTTACCTGCGTTGTGTCTGTTACCTGCGTTGTGTCTGTTACCAACAGTGTCTGTTACCTGCGTTGTGTCTGTTACCTACGTTGTGTCTGTTACCTGCGTTGTCTGTTACCTGCGTTGTGTCTGTTACCAACAGTGTCTGTTACCTGCGTTGTGTCTGTTACTTGCGTTGTGTCTGTTACCAACAGTGTCTGTTACCTGCGTTGTGTCTGTTACTTGCGTTGTGTCTGTTACCTGCGTTGTCTGTTACCTGCGTTGTCTGTTACCTGCAATGTGTCTGTTACCTGCGTTGTGTCTGTTACCTGCGTTGTGTCTGTTACCTACGTTGTGTCTGTTACCTGCGTTGTGTCTGTTACCTGCGTTGTGTCTGTTACCTGCGTTGTGTCTGTTACCTGCGTTGTGTCTGTTACCAACAGTGTCTGTTACCTACGTTGTGTCTGTTACCTGCGTTGTCTGTTACCAACAGTGTCTGTTACCTGCGTTGTGTCTGTTACCTGTGTTGTGTCTGTTACCTGCGTTGTGTCTGTTACCTGCGTTGTCTGTTACCTGTGTTGTGTCTGTTACCTGCGTTGTCTGTTACCTGTGTTGTGTCTGTTACCTGCGTTGTGTCTGTTACCAACGTTGTTGGTCAAAGGTCAAACATGCTCCTCTCCAACCCTATTAAGCTGATATAGCTCCTCTCCAACCCCTGTAGGAAGCTTTGGAGCTGCGTCGTCCAGAGTTTGTGTCTCGGTCTCGGGAGAGGGTGAAGCGTCTGGTGCTGCAGGTGGAGGAGAGGAAGCTGCAGGTCGTCTTCAGCAGAGAGAGACACCAGCTGTTCAACCGCCCTGGAGGACCAGGGAGACTGCCCAAACCAACAGGTACCAACCCTCCCCCAGTCCCCAAACCTACAGGTACCAACCCAACTCCCAGTCCCCAAACCAACAGGTACCAAGCCTCCCCCAGTCCCCAAACCAACAGGTACCAACCCTCCCCCCAGTCCCCAAACCAACAGGTACCAACCCTCCCCCAGTCCCCAAACCAACAGGTACCAACCCTCCCCCCAGTCCCCAAACCAACAGGTACCAAGCCCCTCCCCCAGTCCCCAAACCAACAGGTACCAACCCTCCCCCAGTCCCCAAACCAACAGGTACCAACCCTCCCCCCCAGTCCCCAAACCTGCAGGTACCAACCCTCCCCCCAGTCCCCAAACCTGCAGGTACCAACCCTCCCCCAGTCCCCAAACCTACAGGTACCAACCCTCCCCCAGTCCCCAAACCAACAGGTACCAACCCTCCCCCCAGTCCCCAAACCAACAGGTACCAACCCTCCCCAGTCCCCAAACCTACAGGTACCAACCCTCCCCCCAGTCCCCAAACCTACAGGTACCAACCCTCCCCCCCAGTCCCCAAACTAACAGGTACCAACCCTCCCCCAGTCCCCAAACCTACAGGTACCAACCCTCCCCCCCAGTCCCCAAACCTACAGGTACCAACCCCCGTCCCCAACTCAACCCTCCCCCAGCCACTACGGTACCCCCTCCCAGTCCACTCCCCCTCCCCCAGTCCCCAGCCCTCTCAGGATCTCCCAAACCTTCAGGCTCTTGTATCCACCGACTCTGAAGACTCAACAACCCAATAGGTTTGTTAAACATGGCTGATTTGTGCCGTCTTCTCTCCCAAGGCACAGCGGTGTTCCAACGAGCCGTTCCAACGAAGGAGATGGTGCAGCGGTCTAGACAGTAAACCTGGATTTATGTTGCCTTTAATCAGCTCGGCTTTTTAGCATGCATTAAACATTGTGCTTTTCATTTTCAATGAGGATGTCTCTAATTTTAATTATTATCAAGTGGAAATAATTTTCCATAAACGTATCACATTGTGTTTGTTCCCCCCATAACCCCTCCCCTCTCCTCTGTGCCTCATAACCCCTCCCCTCTCCTCCTATAACCCCTCCCCTCTCCTCTGTGCCTCATAACCCCTCCCCTCTCCTCCTATAACCCCTCCCCTCTCCTCTGTGCCTCATAACCCCTCCCCTCTCCTCATAACTCCTCCCCTCTCCTCTGTTCCCCTCTCATAACCCCTCCCATAACCCCTCCCCTCTCCTCTGTGCCCCATAACCCCTCCCCTCTCCTCTGTTCCCCTCTCATAACCCCTCCCCTCTCCTCTGTTCCCCTCCCCTCTCCCCATAACCCCTCCCCTCTCCTCTGTGCCCCATAACCCCTCCCCTCTCCTCTGTTCCCCTCTCATAACCCCTCCCCTCTCCCCATAACCCCTCCCCTCTCCTCTGTTCCCCTCTCATAACCCCTCCCCTCTCCTCTGTTCCCCTCTCATAACCCCCTCCCCTCTCCCCATAACCCCTCCCCTCTCCTCTGTTCCCCTCCCATAACCCCTCCCTCTCCTCTGTGCCCCATAACCCCTCCCCTCTCCTCTGTTCCCCCTCTCATAACCCCCTCCCTCTCCCCATAACCCCCTCCCCTCTCCTCTGTTCCCCTCCCATAACCCTTCCCTCTCCCCATAACCCCTCCCCTCTCCTCTGTTCCCCCATAACCCCTCCCCTGTCCCCATAACCCCTCCCCCTCTCCCCATAACCCCCTCCCTCTCCTATGTTCCCTCCATAACCCCTCCCCTCTCCCCATAACCCCTCCCCCCTCCCCCATAACCCCTCCCCTCTCCCCATAACCCCTCCCCTCTCCCCATAACCCCTCCCCTCTCCTGTGTGCTATCAGACGGTCAGGTCAGCAACAGGAAGTAGACTCTAACAACAGGAGGAGGCGGAGGTTGGTGCCACAGCATAGATAACCCTAACCCATCATACCTTAACCCATCGTACCCTAACCCATCATACCCTAACCCATCATACCCTAACCCATCATACCCTAACCCATCATACCCTAACCCATCATACCCTAACCCATCATACCCTAACCCATCATACCCTAACCCATCATACCCTAACCCATCATACCCTAACCCATCATACCTTAACCCATCATACCCTAACCCATCATACCTTAACCCATCATACCTTAACCCATCATACCTTAACCCATCATACCCTAACCCATCGTACCCTAACCCATCGTACCCTAACCCATCGTACCCTAACCCATCGTACCCTAACCCATCGTACCCTAACCCATCATACCTTAACCCATCATACCCTAACCCATCATACCCTAACCCATCATACCCTAACCCATCATACCCTAACCCAGCGTAGACCACAGGTCTCACAGCATAGATAACCCTAACCCATCATACCCTAACCCAGCGTAGACCACAGGTCCCACAGCATAGATAGAGATCTCTATATCAGATAAGGGTGCCTGGTCCCAGATCTGTTTCTGCTCTCTTGCCAACTCCTTATGGAATTGTCATGTTTGGCTTATCAATGACAGCAATTAAGTTGGCACAAACTGATCTGGGACCAGGAAACGTCATGCCCTCAGTAGGCTGCCCTGCTGTAATGAGTCTGTCTTACCCTGCCATGCGTTAGCCAGGAGACG
The DNA here is from genome assembly GCF_020615455.1 of Coregonus clupeaformis. NCBI lineage: Eukaryota > Metazoa > Chordata > Actinopteri > Salmoniformes > Salmonidae > Coregonus > Coregonus clupeaformis. Next base: position 5,947,426 of record NC_059220.1, read on the forward strand.
ATTACCCTGCCATGCATTAACCAGGAGCCGATTACCCTGCCATGCATTAACCAGGAGCCGATTACCCTGCCATGCATTAACCAGGAGCCGATTACCCTGCCATGCATTAGCCAGGAGCCGATTACCCTGCCATGCATTAGCCAGGAGCCGATTACCCTGCCATGCATTAGCCAGGAGCCGATTACCCTGCCATGCATTAGCCAGGAGCCGATTACCCTGCCATGCATTAGCCAGGAGCCGATTACCCTGCCATGCATTAGCCAGGAGCCGATTACCCTGCCATGCATTAGCCAGGAGCCGATTACCCTGCCATGCATTAGCCAGGAGCCGATTACCCTGCCATGCATTAGCCAGGAGCCGATTACCCTGCCATGCATTAGCCAGGAGCCGATTACCCTGCCATGCATTAGCCAGGAGCCGATCCATAGAAGGTTTCTAAATGGTCTACTCCTGAGGCTTTTGACATCCTGCTTTTTCATTATTCACATAGGCCTACCTGCATACTCCATTCTGCTTGCATTCTACCTGCAGTGCATACTCCATTCAGCTTGTATTCCTACCTGCGGTGCATACTCTGTTCAGCTTGTATTCCTACCTGCAGTGCATACTCCATTCAGCTTGTATCCCTACCTGCGGTGCATACTCTGTTCAGCTTCTATTCCTACCTGCAGTGCATACTCCATTCAGCTTGTATCCCTCCCAATTTCCAAAGAGCGCCTCTTGTCCGGTTACCAAAGACGTGCTCCTCCAAACATATTCAAATGATTCAGTCCTATAAGGCCATATCAACGGTAGTCCTCGGGTATATCTGGTTTATTGAGAACGTGCCTGACACAATACAATTTACGGGAGTCTATGTGCGAAGACATGTAGCTCTGTCATCTCCCCCCTCCTCCCCCCTCTCTCCCCATCAGGATATATGAGCAGCTGCCAGAGGTGCAGAGGAGGAGAGAGGAGGAGAAGAGGAGAGAGAAGTACCGCTCTTACAGACTCAACGCTCAGCTCTACAACAAGGTAGTAGGCTGTTCAAACCCACAACTCTACTCTCTACTGCATGGGCCCTGGTCTAAAGTAGTGCACTATATAAGGAATAGGGTGCCATTTGGGACGTAGACGTTGTGTTAGTGATAATAGAAAATAATGGCTGCAGGAGCATTAGTATATAATGGCCGCAGGAGCATTAGTATATAATGGCCGCAGGAGCATTAGTATATAATGGCCGCAGGAGCATTAGTATATAATGGCCGCAGGAGCATTAGTATATAATGGCCGCAGGAGCATTAGTATATAATGGCCGCAGGAGCATTAGTATATAATGGCCGCAGGAGCATTAGTATATAATGGCCGCAGGAGCATTAGTATATAATGGCCGCAGGAGCATTAGTATATCATGGCCGCAGGAGCATTAGTATATAATGGCGGAAGAGCATTAGTATATAATGGCCGCAGGAGCATTAGTATATAATGGCCGCAGGAGCATTAGTATATAATGGCCGCAGGAGCATTAGTATATAATGGCCGCAGGAGCATTAGTATATAATGGCCGCAGGAGCATTAGTATATAATGGCCACAGGAGCATTAGTATATAATGGCCGCAGGAGCATTAGTATATAATGGCCGCAGGAGCATTAGTATATAATGGCCGCAGGAGCATTAGTATATAATGGCCGCAGGAGCATTAGTATATAATGGCTGCAGGAGCATTAGTATATTGTTTGTATAGAATTGAATATTATGTACATATTATGTATACATAACTAGTATAGAATGAATTTTACATTCTTTAGGAGTTTCCTCAGGGTGAATGAATCAACCATAGGGAATGAATCAACCATAGTAAAGGAATCAACCATAGTAAAGGAATCAACCATAGTAAAGGAATCAACCATAGTGATTGAATCAACTGTAGTAAAGGAATCAACCATAGTGAATGAATCAACCATAGTTATAAATAAATAAATAAATGTATGCACTCACTAAACTGTAAGTCGCTCTGGATAAGAGCGTCTGCTAAATGACTAAAATGTAAATGTTATTGAATCAATTGTAGTAAAGGAATCAACCATAGTGAATGAATCAACCATAGTGATTGAATCAATTGTAGTAAAGTAATCAACCATAGTGAATGAATCAACCGTAGTGAATGAATCAACCGTAGTGAATGAATCATCCGTAGTGAATGAATCAACCGTAGTGATTGAATCCTTTGTGTTGCAGAGAATCACCAACAGAGTCCTGGGCAGACAAACACCCTGGCAGTGATCACCACACCTAGGAGGCCTTTTACACTTTAATCAATGTACGTGTGCTGTGAATAAAAGACAATGTAGTCACATTTTTTAATGTTTTATTCTGATCTACTGCAAGCTTAAATTTGTTCACCTTTAACACATTATGAAGTGAAAATTAAACCGTTATTTGTCTGTTTCTGAAGAGACAAGGTCAGCATTGATGTGGCTTTAGTCCTACCAGTTGAATGTGTATTTAAATACTTTTTTTGATACGTTTTTATGACAAAAACATAAATAAACATGCTTCATAGCTGTCATCTCTGTTTGTCCCAACGTTGTGTTGGACTGGAGCAGTTCTCATCATTCCGAGATCCTATAAACCATAGAAGGGATATCTACAGGCTACACAGCTCCAGCAGTCACTACAGCTCTGTTAGCAGCAGTCGCTACAGCTCTGTTAGCAGCAGCAGTCGCTACAGCTCTGTTAGCAGCAGGTCGCTACAGCTCTGTTAGCAGCAGCAGGTCACTACAGCTCTGTTAGCAGCAGTCGCTACAGCTCTGTTAGCAGCAGTCACTACAGCTCTGTTAGCAGCAGCAGGTCACTACAGCTCTGTTAGCAGCAGGTCGCTACAGCTCTGTTAGCAGCAGTCGCTACAGCTCTGTTAGCAGCAGGTCGCTACAGCTCTGTTAGCAGCAGTCGCTACAGCTCTGTTAGCAGCAGCAGGTCACTACAGCTCTGTTAGCAGCAGGTCGCTACAGCTCTGTTAGCAGCAGTCGCTACAGCTCTGTTAGCAGCAGGTCGCTACAGCTCTGTTAGCAGCAGTCGCTACAGCTCTGTTAGCAGCAGCAGGTCACTACAGCTCTGTTAGCAGCAGTCGCTACAGCTCTGTTAGCAGCAGTCGCTACAGCTCTGTTAGCAGCAGTCGCTACAGCTCTGTTAGCAGCAGCAGGTCACTACAGCTCTGTTAGCAGCAGTCGCTACAGCTCTGTTAGCAGCAGTCGCTACAGCTCTGTTAGCAGCAGTCGCTACAGCTCTGTTAGCAGCAGCAGTCGCTACAGCTCTGTTAGCAGCAGCAGTCGCTACAGCTCTGTTAGCAGCAGCAGTCGCTACAGCTCTGTTAGCAGCAGCTCGCTACAGCTCTGTTAGCAGCAGTCGCTACAGCTCTGTTAGCAGCAGTCGCTACAGCTCTGTTAGCAGCAGTCGCTACAGCTCTGTTAGCAGCAGTCACTACAGCTCTGTTAGCAGCAGTCGCTACAGCTCTGTTAGCAGCAGCAGTCGCTACAGCTCTGTTAGCAGCAGCAGTCGCTACAGCTCTGTTAGCAGCAGCAGTCGCTACAGCTCTGTTAGCAGCAGTCACTACAGCTCTGTTAGCAGCAGTCACTACAGCTCTGTTAGCAGCAGTCGCTACAGCTCTGTTAGCAGCAGTCGCTACAGCTCTGTTAGCAGCAGTCGCTACAGCTCTGTTAGCAGCAGCAGTCGCTACAGCTCTGTTAGCAGCAGCAGTCACTACAGCTCTGTTAGCAGCAGCAGTCGCTACAGCTCTGTTAGCAGCAGGTCGCTACAGCTCTGTTAGCAGCAGCAGTCGCTACAGCTCTGTTAGCAGCAGCAGTCACTACAGCTCTGTTAGCAGCAGCAGTCACTACAGCTCTGTTAGCAGCAGCAGTCACTACAGCTCTGTTAGCAGCAGTCACTACAGCTCTGTTAGCAGCAGGTCGCTACAGCTCTGTTAGCAGCAGTCACTACAGCTCTGTTAGCAGCAGTCACTACAGCTCTGTTAGCAGCAGCAGTCGCTACAGCTCTGTTAGCAGCAGCAGTCGCTACAGCTCTGTTAGCAGCAGCAGTCGCTACAGGTCAGGCTGTGAAGACTTCCATGGCTTTGAGTTTACCCAGGGCTCTAAATTTAAAAAAGTTTCATTGATAGCACCACATAACATTTAGGAGCACCAGGAAAATAGTTTTTAAATTGATAGTGATATAGCCTAAATTGGGCCTGTTTGAATCCTACTTACTTTCGAAGCACATCTCCTGAAGAACATATCACTTTTCCTTTCTTTCTGTTGCCAGCAAATGTTTGCATATACTGGTAAAGTTACCAAGGCCCGGTTTCGCAAAGCATCTAAAGGCTAAGTTAGGATCGTGTCGTTCCAAGATGAATTTAGCCTTAAGATGCTTTTTGGGAATCCGGGCCCAGGTTGTTAGTAGGGCTGCACGATATGGGCAAAAAATCTAATTGCGATTTTTCCAACCAAATATTGTGATTTTACTTCTATACCAACCATTAGGAACACCTTCCTAATATTGAGGTGCACCCCCTTTTGCCCTCATAACAGCCTCAATTCATCGGGGCATGGACTCTGCAAGGTGCCGAAAGCGTTCCACAGGGATGCTGGCCCACGTTGACTCCAATACTTCCCACAGTTGTGTCAAATTGGCTGGATGTCCTTTGGGTGGTGGACCATTCTTGATACACACGGGAAACTGTTGAGCGTGAAAAACCCAGCAGCGTTGCAGCCATACCCCATTCAAAGGCACTTCAATATTTTGTCTTGCCCATTCACCCTCTGAATGGCACACATACACAATCCATGTCTCAAGGCTTAAAAATCCTTCTTTAACCTGTCTCCTCCCCTTCATCTACACTGATTGACGTGGATTTAACAGCTGACATCAATAAGGGATCATAGCTTTCACCTGGATTCACCTGGTCAGTCTATGTCATGGAAAGAGCAGGTGTTCTTAATGTTTTGTACACTCAGTGTAGATCAAAACATTTGGGTGAACTGTTGGAATCAGAGAAACACAATGACTAATTCTATGGTTGGTGTTGTTGGCATGACAACAAATTAAAAAGCCAGGTAGGAGTTATGACAGGGTAGGAACCAAAGTGTTGGTCAGCGTTTCCCAGGGGACCCTAATCACATTTAAAATAATGTTACATTTAGACAAAGATTTTAGAATAGACTATCTGATTCAGAACATGCCGTTATACAAATAACATGCTGATCTACACCACCACTGTTAGCAACATGTATTAGCGCTAACGTTAGCTTTGCCCTTGCTAGTGCATTTAGCAAGCCAGAAACCTAGTCAGCGATTAACATTAGAGATTAGCATTATTGTAGCTAGGCACATGCTAGGGGACTAAACTCCACTCCGTAGTGAAGGACGTTTGATGAATTTCGACCGCCAACTGTTTCCTTGTTGAGATTCAATTGGCACATGCGCATTTGCTCTGAGTTGCCATATTAGGGCAACAGCAATGAGCCAACAGTCGGTGGCTGTGTTTGCTTAACATTTTTAGAAAACGTATGGATTTCAGCAATCAAAGAAAGGCATGTTACTACAGAGGACTACATACGTTCTAGTAGGAGTTATATAATAAAAATAAATAAATCAGTATTGACCTTGGGCGAATCGATGAAGTTGGAGGTAGATTCCACAAAGCCTGGTCTCTGCTCCACTCTGTTGGTGAAATTCTTCAGAAACGTTCTTCTCTGTGGATTTTAGTCAGCTAGGCACATGCCAGCTTCCTTAGACCGGCTAAAGGCCCTATTCAATCTGGATCGCTGAAGTGTTACCGATTTGCATGATAGAAATGTAAAAGTCATTTCCGATTGTGCCGACAAATACAGCGACAGGGTTTACCGTGAATACAGTCTCTGCTAACGTTGCCTGTAACACTAACCTGTATTAGAGATAGATACACACTAACCTGTATTAGAGATAGATACACACACTAACCTGTATTAGAGATAGATACACACACTAACCTGTATTACATTTACGTCATTTAGCAGATGCTCTTATCCAGAGCGACTTACAGTTAGTGAATACATATTATTTATTTTTTTCTTTATACTGGCCCCCCGTGGGAATCGAACCCACAACCCTGGCGTTGCAAACGCCATGCTCTATCAACTGAGCTACATCCCTGCCGGCCATTCCCTCCCCTACCCTGGACCAATTGTGCGCCGCCCATGAGTCTCCCGGTCGCGGCCGGCTGCGACAGAGCCTGGATTCGAACCAGGATCTCTAGTGGCACAGTTAGCACTGCAAAGCAGTGCCTTAGACCACTGCGCCACTCAGGAGTTAGAGATAGATACACACACTAACCTGTATTAGAGATAGATACACAGTCTCCAGACCTGAACCCAATAGAAAATCTTTGGAGGGAGCTGAAAGTCCGTATTGCCCAGCGACAGCCCCGAAACCTGAAGGATCTGGAGAAGGTCTGTATGGAGGAGTGGGCCAAAATCCCTGCTGCAGTGTGTGCAAACCTGGTCAAGACCTACAGGAAACGTATGATCTCTGTAATTGCAAACAAAGGTTTCTGTACCAAATATTAAGTTTTGCTTTTCTGATGTATCAAATACTTATGTCATGCAATAAAATGCAAATTAATTACTTAAAAATCATACAATGTGATTTTCTGGATTTTTGTTTTAGATTCCGTCTCTCACAGTTGAAGTGTACCTATGATAAAAATTACAGACCTCTACATGCTTTGTAAGTAGGAAAACCTGCAAAATCGGCAGTGTATCAAATACTTGTTCTCCCCACTGTAGGTACAGTAAATCCCCTTATTGTATGGGACACTTTTAAATGTGCCTTTTTAGAGGCCATGCAATTCAGTATTCATCTCGAAAACAAAAGCAATTTAGGTCAAAAGAGTCCATACTAACAAAGGAAATCGAAGGTCTAACAGAACAGATAGATAGCAATAAAAACTGTAACATAGAGGCTCAAAATAAATTAGAGAAAAAACTAAAAGAAATGGAGGAACTTATTCAAGAAAGATCAAGTGTAATATATTATAAAAAATAAAGCAAACTGGATGGAATATGAGGAAAAATGCACCAAATTCTTTTTAAATCTTCAGCATAGAAATGATACAAAAATAATATACTGAAACTGGTTACAAATGACGGAGTCACCCATGATTCACCAAATTATATTTTGAAGGAGGAAGTACTTTAAGCATATGTTTTTGTTTCAGTCACCTCCATCTCCTCTAACTGAAGCTAATTGTATGGATTTTTTTATTTATTGATAATGTAAAATTAACAGCCATACAGAAAGACTCATGTGAAGGTGAAATTACAGAGGAGGAACTTCTGGATGCTGTTAAAAGACTTTAAGTCCGTGAAAACTCCAGGGTTGGATGGCATACTAGTTGAGGTATGCCAAACCTTTTTTGATACACTCAGAGGACCATTATTAGCATGTTTTAACCACTCCTATGTAAATGGTAGATTATCAGACACTCAAGAAGAAGGTCTGATTTTATTATTACTGAAACAGGATACAAGTGGGAAATCTAAAGATCCAATCCATTAAAACAATTGGAGGCCCCTTACACTTCAGTGTTGTGATGCAAAAAATTTTGCAAAATGTATAGCGCATAGAATTAAAAAGGTATTGTCGGACATTATTCATTCTAAACAGACAGGATTTTTACATGGAAGATACATTGGAGATAATATAAGGCAAGTACTGGAAACAATAGAACACTATGAAAAATCTGGGAAACCAGGCCTGCTATTCATAGCAGACTTTGAAAAGGCATTTGATAAAGTACGACTGGGGTTTATATATAAATGCCTGGAGCATTTCAATTTTGGAGAATCTCTTATAAAATGGGTCAAAATCATGTATAGTAACCCTAGGTGTAAAATAGTAAATAATGGCTATTTCTCCGACAGTTTTTAACTGTCAAGAGGAGTGAAACAAGGTTGTCCACTATCGGCATATCTATTTATTGTGGCCATCGAAATGTTAGCTATTAAAATCAGATCCAACAATAATATCAAGGGATTAGAAATCTAGGGCTTAAAAACAAAGGTGTCATTGTACGCTGATGATTCATGTTTTCTTTTAAATCCACAACTTGAATCCCTCCACAGCCTCATAGAGGATCTAGATACATTTTGTAACCTCTCTAGATTACAACCAAATTATGATAAATAATATGGATAATATGTATTATATTACGTATTGGATCACTAAAAAATCAAAAATGTACATTACCGTGTAGTTTACCAATAAAATGGTCTGATGGTGATGTGGATATACTCGGAATACATATCCCACAAGAAATAGATGATCTCACTCCAATACATTTTAATAGAAAGTTAGCAAAAATAGATAAGATCTTGCTACCATGGAAAGGTAAATACCTGTCTATTTTTGGAAAAATCACCCTGATTAACTCTTTAGTAATATCCCAGTTTACCTATTTGCTTATGGTCTTGCCTACGCCTAGTAAACAGTTTTTTTATTTATATGAGAAAAATATATTCAATTTTATTTGGAACGACAAGCCAGACAAAATTAAACGGGCCTATTTATATAATGAATATTAATTAGGAGGACAGAAATTATTAAATATTAAAGCATTAGACCTATCACTAAAAGCATCAGTCATACAAAAGTTATACTTAAATCCAAACTGGTTCTCTAGCAAATTAGTAAGATTGTCTCACCCAATGTTCAAGAATGTCCCTTTTCCCTTTATTCAGATTACAACCTCTCACTTTCAGTTATTTGAAAAGGAAATCATCTCCCAAATATCACTATTTCTAAAACAAGCCATAGAAAGTTGGTTGCAATTTCAATTTAATCCTCCAGAAAACGACAGAACAAATAATGCAACAAATATTGTGGTTAAACTCAAATTTACTAATTGATTAAAAAAACTTAAAAATAAAAAAAATAAAAAAAAAGGTATAATCTTCGTAAATTATATCATCGTTAGGACTGGTGGAGTTATGTCGCACATGCAGCTAACAAAAACATATGGAAATGTCTGCTCTACCCAAAATTACAACCAAATAATTGTAGCCTTACCGCAAAAATGTAAGAGGAAAGTCGAAGGGGGAAAAAGTAAGGAACTTGTCTGTCGGTCTTGCATTAAAGGACATAATTGGTTAAGGAAAACTGTGATAAAAAACAAAGTATACCAGTTTCATTTAAGGACCAAAGGATTGACAGCCGTCCCATATAGATTGCAAAATAGTTGGGAAGAGATTTTTGATGTACCGATTCCATGGCAAATGGTTTATGAACTGATACGCAAAAAAATAAATATATATATATATATATATTATACAAATTTCTTGCAACCAATAGAATGTTATTTATATGGGGGATACAATCTTCCCAGCTCTGCAGATTTTGCTGCGAAGAGTTCTGTCCATTTGTAGCTTGTTTTTGGTCACAGATCCAGGAATGGCTGAAGGATTGCAATATTTACCTGGAACTAACCCTGCAGATAGCATTACTGGGTGATCTGAAAAGTCATAGTCAATCGATCAATAATATAATAATACTTTTAGCAAAAATGTTTATTTTAAATTTATAATCTGTAGAAACAATGAGAATAGAAGGGTTCAGAACTTTTGTAAAACATCACAGTACAGTTGATATAGAAGTAGAAATCCAATGGATGGTGTTAAGAGATAGATGGGAGGGGTTGAATGGAGCTGAAGGTTGGGACTAATAACCACTAATAACAACAAAATAACTAATGTAAAACATACTGTGTCCATAATAAGTATATAGGTTGAGAACCTTTGTGAAACAGTTTGGGGGATATGGCATGTAGAGGCAAACCGGATGGACATCATAAAAATGATCGGAGAGGTTGAGAGTAGAAGAAGTTCAGGAGTAAAAACAAACAAAATATAATTATTGTAAAATTGACTGTGTCCATAAAATGTATATAGTATGTATAACCTGGAAGTAGAGGCTTAAGCATTGTTGTTCACTAGTTTACTCCAATTAGGGAAGGGGTGGTGGGGTTGGAAAGTAATGAAGGGAAATATATATTTTTAAAGGATATGTGTATATGTATGTATGTGTGTGTATATGTATGTGTATATATATACATATATATATATATATATATATATATAAAGTGAGGGAAAAAAGTATTTGATCCCCTGCTGATTTTGTACGTTTGCCCACTGACAAAGACATGATCAGTCTATAATTTTAATGGTAGGTTTATTTAAACAGTGAGAGACAGAATAACAACAAAAAAATCCAGGAAAACCCTTGTCAAAAATGTTCTAAATTGATTTGTTTCATCAGACCAGAGGACATTTCTCCATGTGCAGTTGCAAACCGTAGTCTGGCTTTTTTATGGCGGCTTTGGAGCTGTGGCTTCTTCCTTGCTGAGCGGCCTTTCAGGTTATGTCGATATAGGACTCGTTTTACTGTGAATATAAATACTTTTGTACCTGTTTCCTCCAGCATCTTCACAAGGTCCTTTGCTGTTGTTCTGGGATTGATTTGCACTTTTCGCACCAAAGTACGTTCATCTCTAGGAGACAGAACGCGTCTCCTTCCTGAGCGGTATGACGGCTGCGTGGTCCCATGGTGTTTATACTTGTGTACTATTGTTTGTACAGATGAACGTGGTACCTTCAGGCGTTTGGAAATTGCTCCCAAGGATGAATCAGACTTGTGGAGGTCTACAATTCTTTTTCTGAGGTCTTGGCTGATTTCTTTAGATTTTCCCATGATGTCAAGCAAAGAGGCACTGAGTTTGAAGGTAGGCCTTGAAATACATCCACAGCACAGGTACACCTCCAATTGACTAAAATGATGTCAATTAGCCTATCAGAAGCTTCTAAAGCCATGACATCATTTTCTGGAATTTTCCAAGCTGTTTAAAGGCACAGTCAATTTAGTGTATGTAAACTTCTGACCCACTGGAATTGTGATACAGTGAATTATAAGGGAAATAATCTGTCTGTAAACAATTGTTGGAAAAATTACTTGTGACAGTCAACTTAGTGTATGTAAACTTCCGACTTCAACTGTATATGTATGTATGTGTATATATATATATATATTTGCGGGGAAAAAACATATGGGGAGATTGGAAGTGATGCAGACAATTACATTGATAGAAGTTACAATCTATCTGCAATATTAAAAAGCCGATCAACCCCCTAAAAAAAATTAAAACTAGTGACAACTGCGGCAGGCAGCCTGTCTTGTTTGAGCTGTAAAGCGTCATGTCCACCAGATGCATCCAACTCATTGGGGCTGCCTCACTGCTCACTGCGTTGCTTTACCATGCGTTGGTACAAACGGAAACACACACAGACTCAAACTAGCTAGCTTTTAGCTAGTTGAAAAACGAAGCACATGCGTCAAGGACGGAAAATGCAGGTTAGACATTACATTTACATTTATGTCATTTAGCAGACGCTCTTATCCAGAGCGACTTACAAATTGGTGCATTCACCTTATAGCCAGTGGGATAACCACTTTACAATAATATATATATATATTTTTCTTTCTTTGGGGTGGGGTAAGGGGGGGTAGAAGGATTACTTTATCCTATCCCAGGTATTCCTTAAAGAGGTGGGGTTTCAAGTGTCTCCGGAAGGTGGTGAGTGACTCCGCTGTCCTGGCGTCGTGAGGAAGCTTGTTCCACCATTGGGGTGCCAGGGCAGCGAACAGTTTTGACTGGGCTGAGTGGGAACTGTGCTTCCGCAGAAGTAGGGGGACCAGCAGGCCAGAGGTGGATGAACGCAATGCCCTCGTTTGGGTGTAGGGACTGATCAGAGCCTGAAGGTACGGAGGTGCCGTTCCCCTCACAGCTCCGTAGGCAAGCACCATGGTCTTGTAGCAGATGAGAGCTTCAACTGGAAGCCAGTGGAGTGTGCGGAGGAGCGGGGTGACGTGAGAGAACTTGGGAAGGTTGAACACCAGACGGGCTGCGGCATTCTGGATGAGTTGTAGGGGTTTAATGGCACAGGCAGGGAGCCCAGCCAACAGCGAGTTGCAGTAATCCAGACGGGAGATGACAAGTGCCTGGATTAGGACCTGTGGTGGACATCGGGTGTAAGGCTCTGATTGGTCAACCCGAGGTCTGTACAGCATTTACTGTGATGTGGCCTCTGCAGAAATCAGGGCATTCATACTTCTTGCACTTTGCAGAGCAGAGCTGCTGTCAAGGGAGTTTGTGTTTATACAGGACGTACCGCCCCCACCTACCGCCAACCAATCACGTCAGTGTGGAGGTATACAGAGTACTCCGCGTTGTTACAAAATATTGGAGGCGCACGGCATCACCGCACGGAGCTTGATTTTGGCCTCCGCAGACTTCCGGAGGCTCCGCAATTGCGTCACGCCCAAACATAAATCGGCTTTCAGTGTTGTGGTGAAACGTTGTTACGCATTTGAATGTTTTATTGGATTTTCTTTTAGTCACATTGGTGCTCTCAAAATAAAAGTCCAGGTCACACTGCAAGATGGAGTCGCACTTTAGAACCCTGAGTGTACCTGACCCTCTGACCAATCAAATTGTACGAAGTTATTTGAAATGTAAATTATGGAATGTATAATAACCTGAAATATATGAAAACTGTGGGATATAAATGTATATTCTATTAATGAAAGTGGATAGGCTCTGACGAGCATCGACAGACAGACAGACAGACAGACAGACAGACAGACAGCATGGCATTCCTTCTCCTGCAGCTTCTTTATTGTTCAGGTGGTTACAGTAACGTAATAGTGGTAAGAGCAGTAACATTACAGTGGTGTAACAGCGATAGGGTGGCAAAATACTGGTTACTTTCCCCAAATTCTCAGGTTTTCCAGAAATCCCGGTTTGAGGATTCCTGGATTTCCTGTTTATTTCTGCCAGATAACGTGAATCTTCCAACCGGGATTTCTGAAAAACCTGGGAATTATGTTAAAGTTACTGTAATTTTGCAAACCCTACGCAGCAGTAATGGTAACAGCACTGGGAGTGACAGGTTACAGCGGAGACAGAGAGACAGAGACACAGGACTCTGGAAAGTTCCATCAGTCGCACACAAATAAAGGTTACAAGCATTTCGCTCCACCCGCAATAACATCTGCTAAATACGTGTATGTGACCAATAAAATGTGATTTTGATTTGAAATACCCTTTGGCGCATGGAGCGGCTCGTGACAGGGTTGTAGTAGATTGATGGTAATACGTGGTCTGCCTACGCCACCTAGCTGTACAATTGGGTATTGTTACTAGCAGACTGGATGTTCTTTGAATATAGTACACTTGAAGATGTTACAGAGATATATTAAATCCTACCAACGGGATGCATAGAGCACAGAGACACATTATATGCTAGCAACAGGGTACATTTACATTTACGTCATTTAGATTAGAACCAGCGACCTTTCGGTTACTGGCACAACGCTCTTACCCACTAAGCTACCTGCCGGGTACACAGAGATAGGCGACAGGGTGGAGAGTTACACAATCCCCTCAATCATAAGAGTAGATACATTATCTATAAATCACTAATCTCTACATAATGCATAAAATGATAATGAATACCATGTTAATATATTATCTCCAATGATAATGTAAGTAAAGCCAACAATGCCATGAAAATAATGCCAATATAACTTGGTTATTAAAACGATAAAGCCTTTATGAACCAGTGTGATACTTCATAGCAGAGATGAGAAAGCCTTTATGAACCAATGTGACACTTTTTTCGTTGTGAAAAAAACAAAGCTTCTTTGGCCAAGATGTTGTTTTACAGCCAGTAACTGATGAGGTTAACTACAGCCAGTAACTGATGAGGTTAACTACAGCCAGTAACTGATGAGGTTAACTACAGCCAGTAACTGATGAGGTTAACTACAGCCAGTAACTGATGAGGTTAACTACAGCCAGTAACTGATGAGGTTAACTACAGCCAGTAACTGATGAGGTTAACTACAGCCAGTAACTGATGAGGTTAACTACAGCCAGTAACTGATGAGGTTAACTACAGCCAGTAACTGATGAGGTTAACTACAGCCAGTAACTGATGAGGTTAACTACAGCCAGTAACTGATGAGGATGGTGTAACTACAGCCAGTAGTACTGATGAGGTTAACTACAGCCAGTAACTGATGAGGTTAACTACAGCCAGTAACTGATGAGGTTAACTACAGCCAGTAACTGATGAGGTTAACTACAGCCAGTAACTGATGAGGTTAACTACAGCCAGTAACTGATGAGGTTAACTACAGCCAGTAACTGATGAGGCATGTGGTGTGACCAGTCAGTAGTTTAATGAAGGCTAATGATGACCCGGAGTCATTCTACACAGCGAAATGAGTCTCATCACCTCACCTGTAATACACATTGATATATTAGCTCTTGATTCTGAAATAGTACTTCAACAGATTACAACCAAGCAGGTAACAATTTACTGGCATTTATGTGAAATAAATATGAAATAAATTAAGCCACGCCCCCCGTAAGTAACTTATGTCAAGTCTAAATAGGGCCCAACGTGCATTGACCATTTTAAATAAATGTCATAAATAAAAGATGAGTGTAGCAGGCAGCATCACCCTCAGCAGACAGACAGCATCACCCTCAGCAGACAGACAGCATCACCCTCAGCAGACAGACAGCATCACCCTCAGCAGACAGACAGCATCACCTTCAGCAGACAGACAGCATCACCCTCAGCAGACAGACAGCATCACCCTCAGCAGATAGACAGCATCACCCTCAGCAGACAGACAGCATCACCCTCAGCAGACAGACAGCATCACCCTCAGCAGGCAGCATCACCCTCAGCAGACAGACAGCATCACCCTCAGCAGACAGACAGCATCACCCTCAGCAGACAGACAGTAAGACGTTTAGCAGGCAGCATCACCCTCAGCAGACAGACAGCATCACCCTCAGCAGACAGACAGCATCACCCTCAGCAGACAGACAGCATCACCCTCAGCAGACAGACAGTAAGACGTTTAGCAGGCAGCATCACCCTCAGTAAGACGTTTAGCAGGGAGCATCACCCTCAGCAGACAGACAGCATCACCCTCAGCAGACAGTGTAGTGTGGGTGTAGGTAATATAGAATATAATATCCCACTTAGCAGACGCTTTTATCCAAAGTGTTTTGCAGTCATGCGTGTATATATTTGTGTATAGGTGGTCCCGGGAATCGAACCCACTATCCTGGCGTTGCGGGCGCTGTGCTCTGCAGAGGGAGTGTATGACCCCACAGCAGTGTATTAGTCCTCTACCTGTTCTGTACGTATGAACAGTGCTTGATTTGGAGCCGGTACTGATGCTGGGTGATGCTACCGGTTATATTCAGGTTCCAGAACTATGCAATAACTGCAGAAAGGACCTCAGGCAATAGAACTAATGAAGGCGCTGGATCTCGGTTCAGAGAGCTCCCGGCCCAAGTCAAGCACTGTCTGCGTATGAACACCCCCCAATGTTTATCCTAAAAACTTCAAAGACAGACAGATGGAAGGAGCAACGGGGGCTGGTTGAAGGTGGAGCCTATGTCAGCAGGGCGGGTTGTGGGTGGAGCCTATGTCAGCAGGAGGCGGTGCACTCTGTGGAGCTGAGGCTGTGATAGGACGAGACGGTGGACCTGCTCCTGACCACGGGAACAGGGCATCATCACCTTCCCCACCAGCACCATGTTCCCCCTCTTCTCCTCCTGGACCTGGAGACAGACAGACACTAGTTACAGACCTGGCCCCTAACCCACCAGCACCATGTTCCCCCTCTTCTCCTCCTGGCCCTGGAGACAGACAGACACTAGTTACAGACCTGGCCCCTAACCCACCAGCACCATGTTCCCCCTCTTCTCCTCCTGGACCTGGAGACAGACACTAGTTACAGACCTGGCCCCTAACCCACCAGCACCATGTTCCCCCTCTTCTCCTCCTGGACCTGGAGACAGACAGACACTAGTTACAGACCTGGCCCCTAACCCACCAGCACCATGTTCCCCCCTCTTCTCCTCCTGGACCTGGAGACAGACAGACACTAGTTACAGACCTGGCCCCTAACCCACCAGCACCATGTTCCCCCTCTTCTCCTCCTGGACCTGGAGACAGACAGACACTAGTTACAGACCTGGCCCCCTAACCCACCAGCACCATGTTCCCCCTCTTCTCCTCCTGGACCTGGAGACAGACAGACACTAGTTACAGACCTGGCCCCTAACCCACCATCACCTGGAGACAGACACTAGTTACAGACCTGGCCCCTAACCCACCAGCACCATGTTCCCCCTCTTCTCCTCCTGGACCTGGAACACAGACACTAGTTACAGACCTGGCCCCTAACCCACCAGCACCATGTTCCCCCTCTTCTCCTCCTGGACCTGGGACAGACAGACACTAGTTACAGACCTGGCCCCTAACCCACCAGCACCATGTTCC
Source organism: Coregonus clupeaformis (assembly GCF_020615455.1). Classification (NCBI taxonomy): domain Eukaryota; kingdom Metazoa; phylum Chordata; class Actinopteri; order Salmoniformes; family Salmonidae; genus Coregonus; species Coregonus clupeaformis. Next base: position 5,963,860 of record NC_059220.1, read on the forward strand.
CCCTCTTCTCCTCCTGGACCTGGAGACAGACAGACACTAGTTACAGACCTGGCCCCTAACCCACCAGCACCATGTTCCCCCTCTTCTCCTCCTGGACCTGGAGACAGACAGACACTAGTTACAGACCTGGCCCCTAACCCACCAGCACCATGTTCCCCCTCTTCTCCTCCTGGACCTGGAGACAGACAGACACTAGTTACAGACCTGGCCCCTAACCCACCAGCACCATGTTCCCCTCTTCTCCTCCTGGACCTGGAGACAGACAGACACTAGTTACAGACCTGGCCCCTAACCCACCAGCACCATGTTCCCCCTCTTCTCCTCCTGGACCTGGAGACAGACACTAGTTACAGACCTGGCCCCTAACCCACCAGCACCATGTTCCCCCTCTTCTCCTCCTGGACCTGGAGACAGACAGACACTAGTTACAGACCTGGCCCCTAACCCACCAGCACCATGTTCCCCCTCTTCTCCTCCTGGACCTGGAGACAGACACTAGTTACAGACCTGGCCCCTAACCCACCAGCACCATGTTCCCCCTCTTCTCCTCCTGGACCTGGAGACAGACAGACACTAGTTACAGACCTGGCCCCTAACCCACCAGCACCATGTTCCCCCCTCTTCTCCTCCTGGACCTGGACACAGACACTAGTTACAGACCTGGCCCCTAACCCACCAGCATCATGTTCCCCCTCTTCTCCTCCTGGACCTGGAGACAGACACTAGTTACAGACCTGGCCCCTAACCCACCAGCACCATGTTCCCCCCTCTTCTCCTCCTGGACCTGGAGACAGACAGACACTAGTTACAGACCTGGCCCCTAACCCACCAGCACCATGTTCCCCCTCTTCTCCTCCTGGACCTGGAGACAGACAGACACTAGTTACAGACCTGGCCCCTAACCCACCAGCACCATGTTCCCCCCTCTTCTCCTCCTGGACCTGGAGACAGACAGACACTAGTTACAGACCTGGCCCCTAACCCACCAGCACCATGTTCCCCCTCTTCTCCTCCTGGACCTGGAGACAGACACTAGTTACAGACCTGGCCCCTAACCCCCTCCTGGACCTGGAGACAGACACTAGTTACAGACCTGGCCCCTAACCCACCAGCACCATGTTCCCCCTCTTCTCCTCCTGGACCTGGAGACAGACACTAGTTACAGACCTGGCCCCTAACCCACCAGCACCATGTTCCCCCTCTTCTCCTCCTGGACCTGGAGACAGACAGACACTAGTTACAGACCTGGCCCCCTAACCCACCAGCACCATGTTCCCCCTCTTCTCCTCCTGGACCTGGAGACAGACATACACTAGTTACAGACCTGGCCCCTAACCCACCAGCACCATGTTCCCCCTCTTCTCCTCCTGGACCTGGAGACAGACATACACTAGTTACAGACCTGGCCCCCTAACCCACCAGCACCATGTTCCCCCTCTTCTCCTCCTGGACCTGGAGACAGACAGACACTAGTTACAGACCTGGCCCCTAACCCACCAGCACCATGTTCCCCCTCTTCTCCTCCTGGACCTGGAGACAGACAGACACTAGTTACAGACCTGGCCCCTAACCCACCAGCACCATGTTCCCCCTCTTCTCCTCCTGGACCTGGAGACAGACAGACACTAGTTACAGACCTGGCCCCTAACCCACCAGCACCATGTCTGCCCTCTTCTCCTGTTTCTGTAGTGAGACAGCTTGATGTACCAGTACACCCCCTGGACAGGACACTAGTCTATCTACTGTTTCTGTAGTGAGACAGCTTGATGTACCAGGACACCCCCTGGACAGGACACTAGTCTATCTCCTGTTTCTGTAGCGAGACAGCTTGATGTACCAGTACACCCCCTGGACAGGACACTAGTCTATCTACTGTTTCTGTAGTGAGACAGCTTGATGTACCAGGACACCCCCTGGACAGGACACTAGTCTATCTCCTGTTTCTGTAGTGAGACAGCTTGATGTACCAGTACACCCCCTGGACAGGACACTAGTCTATCTCCTGTTTCTGTAGTGAGACAGCTTGATGTACCAGGACACCCCCTGGACAGGACACTAGTCTATCTCCTGTTTCTGTAGCGAGACAGCTTGATGTACCAGGACACCCCCTGGACAGGACACTAGTCTATCTCCTGTTTCTGTAGTGAGACAGCTTGATGTACCAGGACACCCCCTGGACAGGACACTAGTCTATCTCCTGTTTCTGTAGCGAGACAGCTTGATGTACCAGGACACCCCCTGGACAGGACACTAGTCTATCTCCTGTTTCTGTAGTGAGACAGCTTGATGTACCAGGACACCCCCTGGACAGGACACTAGTCTATCTCCTGTTTCTGTAGCGAGACAGCTTGATGTACCAGTACACCCCCTGGACAGGACACTAGTCTATCTCCTGTTTCTGTAGTGAGACAGCTTGATGTATCAGGACACCCCCTGGACAGAACACTAGTCTATCTCCTGTTTCTGTAGTGAGACAGCTTGATGTACCAGTACACCCCCTGGACAGGACACTAGTCTATCTCCTGTTTCTGTAGTGAGACAGCTTGATGTACAGTACACCCCCTGGACAGGACACTAGTCTATCTCCTGTTTCTGTAGCGAGACAGCTTGATGTACCAGTACACCCCTGGACAGGACACTAGTCTATCTCCTGTTTCTGTAGCGAGACAGCTTGATGTACAGTACACCCCCTGGACAGGACACTAGTCTATCTCCTGTTTCTGTAGCGAGACAGCTTGATGTACCAGTACACCCCCTGGACAGGACACTAGTCTATCTCCTGTTTCTGTAGTGAGACAGCTTGATGTACCAGGACACCCCCTGGACAGGACACTAGTCTATCTACTGTTTCTGTAGCGAGACAGCTTGATGTACCAGGACACCCCCTGGACAGGACACTAGTCTATCTCCTGTTTCTGTAGCGAGACAGCTTGATGTACCAGGACACCCCCTGGACAGGACACTAGTCTATCTACTGTTTCTGTAGTGAGGCAGCTTGATGTACCAGGACACCCCCTGGACAGGACACTAGTCTATCTCCTGTTTCTGTAGTGAGACAGCTTGTTGTACAGGACACCCCCTGGACAGGACACTAGTCTATCTCCTGTTTCTGTAGTGAGGCAGCTTGATGTACCAGGACACCCCCTGGACAGGACACTAGTCTATCTCCTGTTTCTGTAGTGAGACAGCTTGATGTACCAGGACACCCCCTGGACAGGACACTAGTCTATCTCCTGTTTCTGTAGCGAGACAGCTTGATGTACCAGTACACCCCCTGGACAGGACACTAGTCTATCTCCTGTTTCTGTAGCGAGACAGCTTGATGTACAGTACACCCCCTGGACAGGACACTAGTCTATCTCCTGTTTCTGTAGCGAGACAGCTTGATGTACCAGTACACCCCCTGGACAGGACACTAGTCTATCTCCTGTTTCTGTAGTGAGACAGCTTGATGTACCAGGACACCCCTGGACAGGACACTAGTCTATCTACTGTTTCTGTAGCGAGACAGCTTGATGTACCAGGACACCCCCTGGACAGGACACTAGTCTATCTCCTGTTTCTGTAGCGAGACAGCTTGATGTACCAGGACACCCCCTGGACAGGACACTAGTCTATCTCCTGTTTCTGTAGTGAGACAGCTTGATGTACCAGTACACCCCCTGGACAGGACACTAGTCTATCTCCTGTTTCTGTAGCGAGACAGCTTGATGTACCAGTACACCCCCTGGACAGGACACTAGTCTATCTCCTGTTTCTGTAGTGAGACAGCTTGATGTACCAGTACACCCCCTGGACAGGACACTAGTCTATCTCCTGTTTCTGTAGCGAGACAGCTTGATGTACCAGTACACCCCCTGGACAGGACACTAGTCTATCTCCTGTTTCTGTAGTGAGGCAGCTTGATGTACCAGGACACCCCCTGGACAGGACACTAGTCTATCTCCTGTTTCTGTAGTGAGGCAGCTTGATGTACCAGGACACCCCCTGGACAGGACACTAGTCTATCTCCTGTTTCTGTAGTGAGACAGCTTGTTGTACAGGACACCCCCTGGACAGGACACTAGTCTATCTCCTGTTTCTGTAGTGAGGCAGCTTGATGTACCAGGACACCCCCTGGACAGGACACTAGTCTATCTCCTGTTTCTGTAGTGAGACAGCTTGATGTACCAGGACACCCCCTGGACAGGACACTAGTCTATCTCCTGTTTCTGTAGCGAGGCAGCTTGATGTACCAGGACACCCCCTGGACAGGACACTAGTCTATCTCCTGTTTCTGTAGCGAGGCAGCTTGATGTACCAGGACACCCCCTGGACAGGACACTAGTCTATCTCCTGTTTCTGTAGCGAGGCAGCTTGATGTACCAGTACACCCCTGGACAGGACACTAGTCTATCTCCTGTTTCTGTAGTGAGACAGCTTGATGTACCAGGACACCCCCTGGACAGGACACTAGTCTATCTCCTGTTTCTGTAGCGAGACAGCTTGATGTACCAGGACACCCCTGGACAGGACACTAGTCTATCTCCTGTTTCTGTAGCGAGACAGCTTGATGTACCAGGACACCCCCTGGACAGGACACTAGTCTATCTCCCTGTTTCTGTAGTGAGACAGCTTGATGTACCAGTACACCCCCTGGACAGGACACTAGTCTATCTCCTGTTTCTGTAGCGAGACAGCTTGATGTACCAGTACACCCCCTGGACAGGACACTAGTCTATCTCCTGTTTCTGTAGTGAGACAGCTTGATGTACCAGGACACCCCCCTGGACAGGACACTAGTCTATCTCCTGTTTCTGTAGCGAGACAGCTTGATGTACCAGGACACCCCCTGGACAGGACACTAGTCTATCTCCCTGTTTCTGTAGTGAGACAGCTTGATGTACCAGGACACCCCCTGGACAGGACACTAGTCTATCTCCTGTTTCTGTAGTGAGACAGCTTGATGTACCAGGACACCCCCTGGACAGGACACTAGTCTATCTCCTGTTTCTGTAGTGAGACAGCTTGATGTACCAGGACACCCCCTGGACAGGACACTAGTCTATCTCCTGTTTCTGTAGTGAGACAGCTTGATGTACCAGGACACCCCCTGGACAGGACACTAGTCTATCTCCTGTTTCTGTAGTGAGACAGCTTGATGTACCAGGACACCCCCTGGACAGGACACTAGTCTATCTCCTGTTTCTGTAGTGAGACAGCTTGATGTACCAGTACACCCCCTGGACAGGACACTAGTCTATCTCCTGTTTCTGTAGTGAGACAGCTTGATGTATCAGGACACCCCCTGGACAGGACACTAGTCTATCTCCTGTTTCTGTAGCGAGACAGCTTGATGTACCAGGACACCCCCTGGACAGGACACTAGTCTATCTCCTGTTTCTGTAGTGAGACAGCTTGATGTACCAGGACACCCCCTGGACAGGACACTAGTCTATCTCCTGTTTCTGTAGCGAGACAGCTTGATGTACCAGTACACCCCCTGGACAGTGCCAAGCAGAGAAGCATCGGGTCCCATCTTTAGAGTCTTTTGGTATGACTCGGCCAGGTATTGAACTCCCAACCTTCCAATCTCTGGATGGATACTCTAACCTCAAGGTCACCTGAGTTGGGCATTTCTTACATCAGTGGTCACCAACCTTTTCTGAGTCCAGATCACTTTCGCAGTCAAAAAGCAAGCCGAGATCTACCACTTAGATATTTTTTTAACATGACTTAAAAAATGTAACATGAACCTAATAAAACCAGTTCTGTAGGAATGAGGTTTGTGCATTATTCCTAATACATTATCACAGCATATTGCCTATATGCCTGGTCTGCCAATATTGTTATTCTCAGACCATATTATATTTAAAAACTCAAGCTTTGATAACAGAATAGATCAGTTGGTGTAGAACTTGTGAGGCACAGCTGAGCATAAATTGAAATAATTTTCAAATAATTAGCTTCATGGTGCTTTCAAGACAACTGGAAACACAAAGAAAAAACAACGAGGTCAAAGTCGGAGCTGAGAGATGCCCAAGTTTCCCACCAGGAATTCCAAGTTGGATGACTGTTCAAAACGAAATTATTTTTCCCAGTCGGATCTCGTTTTTACAGAGTTCCCAGTTGTCGTGAACGCACTGAAGTCGGAGATGTTATCGTTGGCTTTTGTACAGAAATGTTGGCGTTTCCTTTTGTACAGAAATGTTGGTGTTTCCTTTTCTACAGAAATGATGGTGTTTCCTTTTCTACAGAAATGTTGGCGTTGCCTTTTCTACAGAAATGTTGGTGTTTCCTTTTCTACAGAAATGTTGGCGTTGCCTTTTCTACAGAAATGTTAGCGTTGCCTTTTCTACAGAAATGTTGGCGTTGCCTTTTCTACAGAAATGTTAGCGTTGCCTTTTCTACAGAAATGTTAGCGTTGCCTTTTCTACAGAAATGTTAGCGTTGCCTTTTCTACAGAAATGTTTGGTGACCACTGCCCTACATAGTGCACTACTTTGACCATATCTTTGATAGGGGGCCGTATCTGTGACCATATCTTTGATAGGGGGCCGTATCTGTGACCATATCTTTGATAGGGGGCCGTATCTGTGACCATATCTTTGATAGGGGGCCGTATCTGTGACCATATCTTTGATAGGTGGCCGTATCTGTGACCATCTCTTTGATAGGGGGCCGTATCTGTGACCATCTCTTTGATAGGGGGCCGTATCTGTGACCATATCTTTGATAGGGGGCCGTATCACTCGTAATCCGAGTGTGAATGACTGGTGACCCTGGAGGGTGAATGACTGGTGACCCTGGAGTGTGAATGACTGGTGACCCTGGAGGGTGAATGACTGGTGACCCTGGAGTGTGAATGACTGGTGACCCTGGAGTGTGAATGACTGGTGACCCTGGAGTGTGAATGACTGGTGACCCTGGAGTGTGAATGACTGGTGACCCTGGAGTGTGAATGACTGGTGACCCTGGAGTGTGAATGACTGGTGACCCTGGAGTGTGAATGACTGGTGACCCTGGAGGGTGAATGACTGGTGACCCTGGAGTGTGAATGACTGGTGACCCTGGAGTGTGAATGACTGGTGACCCTGGAGGACCCTAGTGAATGACTGGTGACCCTGGAGTGACCCTGGAGTTGAATGACTGGTGACCCTGGAGTGTGAATGACTGGTGACCCTGGAGTGATTGAATTGACTGGTGACCCTGGAGTGACCCTGGAGTGTGAATGACTGGTGACCCTGGAGTGGAAGCTGGTGACCCTGGAGTGTGAATGACTGGTGACCCTGGAGTGACTGTGACCCTGGAGTGTGAATGACTGGTGACCCTGGAGTGTGAATGACTGGTGACCCTGGAGTGTGAATGACTGGTGACCCTGGAGTGACCCTGGAGTGTGAATGACTGGTGACCCTGGAGTGACCCTGGAGTGACCCTGGAGTGTGAATGACTGGTGACCCTGGAGTGACCCTGGAGTGTGAATGACTGGTGACCCTGGAGTGTGAATGACTGGTGACCCTGGGTGACCCTGGAGTGTGAATGACTGGTGACCCTGGAGTGACCCTGGAGTGTGAATGACTGGTGACCCTGGAGTGTGAATGACTGGTGACCCTGGAGTGACCCTGGAGTGTGAATGACTGGTGACCCTGGAGTGACCCTGGAGTGTGAATGACTGGTGACCCTGGAGTGTGAATGACTGGTGACCCTGGAGTGTGAATGACTGGTGACCCTGGAGGGTGAATGACTGGTGACCCTGGAGGGTGAATGACTGGTGACCCTGGAGTGTGAATGACTGGTGACCCTGGAGGGTGAATGACTGGTGACCCTGGAGTGTGAATGACTGGTGACCCTGGGGGTGAATGACTGGTGACCCTGGAGGGTGAATGACTGGTGACCCTGGAGTGTGAATGACTGGTGACCCTGGAGTGTGAATGACTGGTGACCCTGGAGATGACTGGTGACCCTGGAGTGACCCTGAGTGTGAATCTGGTGACCCTGGAGTGTGAATGACTGGTGACCCTGGAGGGTGAATGACTGGTGACCCTGGAGTGACCCTGGAGTGTGAATGACTGGTGACCCTGGAGTGTGAATGACTGGTGACCTGGAGTGACCCTGGAGTGTGAATGACTGGTGACCCTGGAGTGTGAATGACTGGTGACCTGGAGGACCCTGGAGGGTGAATGACTGGTGACCCTGGAGTGACCCTGGAGTGTGAATGACTGGTGACCCTGGAGTGTGAATGACTGGTGACCCTGGAGTGTGAATGACTGGTGACCCTGGAGTGACCCTGGAGTGTGAATGACTGGTGACCCTGGAGTGTGAATGACTGGTGACCCTGGAGGGTGAATGACTGGTGACCCTGGAGGGTGAATGACTGGTGACCCTGGAGTATGAATGACTGGTGACCCTGGAGTGTGAATGACTGGTGACCCTGGAGTGTGAATGACTGGTGACCCTGCAGTGTGAATGACTGGTGACCCTGGAGTGTGAATGACTGGTGACCCTGGAGTGTGAATGACTGGTGACCCTGGAGTGTGAATGACTGGTGACCCTGCAGTGTGAATGACTGGTGACCCTGGAGTGTGAATGACTGGTGACCCTGCAGGGTGAATGACTGGTGACCCTGGAGTGTGAATGACTGGGTGACCCTGGAGTGTGAATGACTGGTGACCCTGGAGTATGAATGACTGGTGACCCTGGAGTGTGGATGACTGGTGACCCTGGAGTGACCCTGGAGTGACCCTGGAGTGTGAATGACTGGTGACCCTGGAGTGACCCTGGAGTGTGAATGACTGGTGACCCTGGAGTGTGAATGACTGGTGACCCTGGAGTGACCCTGGAGTGTGAATGACTGGTGACCCTGGAGTGTGAATGACTGGTGACCCTGGAGTGTGAATGACTGGTGACCCTGGAGTGTGAATGACTGGTGACCCTGGAGTGACCCTGGAGTGTGAATGACTGGTGACCCTGGAGTGACCCTGGAGTGACCCTGGAGTGTGAATGACTGGTGACCCTGGAGTGTGAATGACTGGTGACCCTGGAGGGTGAATGACTGGTGACCCTGGAGTGTGAATGACTGGTGACCCTGGAGTGTGAATGACTGGTGACCCTGGAGTGTGAATGACTGGTGACCCTGGAGTGTGAATGACTGGTGACCCTGGAGTGTGAATGACTGGTGACCCTGGAGTGTGAATGACTGGTGACCCTGGAGGTGAATGACTGGTGACCCTGGAGTGTGAATGACTGGTGACCCTGGAGTGTGAATGACTGGTGACCCTGGAGTGTGAATGACTGGTGACCCTGGAGCCGGTGAATGACTGGTGACCCTGGAGTATGAATGACTGGTGACCCTGGAGTGTGAATGACTGGTGACCCTGGAGTGTGAATGACTGGTGACCCTGGAGTGACCCTGGAGGGTGAATGACTGGTGACCCTGGAGGGTGAATGACTGGTGACCCTGGAGTGTGAATGACTGGTGACCCTGGAGTGACCCTGGAGTATGAATGACTGGTGACCCTGGAGTGACCCTGGAGTATGAATGACTGGTGACCCTGGAGGGTGAATGACTGGTGACCCTGGGTGGAATGACCCTGGTGACCCTGGAGTGTGAATGACTGGTGACCCTGGAGTGTGAATGACTGGTGACCCTGGAGTGTGAATGACTGGTGACCCTGGAGTGTGAATGACTGGTGACCCTGGAGTGTGAATGACTGGTGACCCTGGAGGGTGAATGACTGGTGACCCTGGAGTGACCCTGGAGTGTGAATGACTGGTGACCCTGGAGTGTGAATGACTGGTGACTCTGGAGTATGATTACCTTGACGAAGGAGGAGCAGGGGAACGTGGCAAAGTCAGACAAGACTCTAGCGCCAGGTCTCTGGGTCACCACATGTTCTGATACCTCATCCTGAGAGAGGGGGGAGACGAGGGGGGAGAGAGGGAAAGAGAGGGGGGAGAGAAGGGAGAGAGAGGGGGGGAGAGAGAGAGGGGGGAGAGAGAGGAACGAGAAGACGAGGGAGAGAGAGAGGGGGAGGAGAGAGAGGGGGAGAGAGAGAGGGGAGAGGAAGAGGGGGGAGAGAGAGGGGGGAGAGAGAGGGGAGAGACGAGGGAGAGAGGAACAGAGAGAGGGGAAGAGGGGGAGAGAGAGAGAGAACGAGGGGAGAGAGAGGGGGAGAGAGAGGAGAGAGAGGGGGGAGAGAGAGAGAGAGAGGGGGGGAAGGGGGGAGAGAGAGGGAGAGAGAGAGAGGGGAGAGAGGGGGGAGAGAGAGGGGGGAGAGAGAGGGGGAGAGAGAGGTGATAGGAGACAGAGAAAAGACATGGGAGCGGTTATAGAGGAGGGAGTAAAGGGAAGGGATCAGGAGAGATGTTATTTAGCCTGTCTACTACTGCTGTCCAAGGCAGCATACATTCAGGGATACATTTTGTATTGTATCCATTGTCGGGATTCAATCCCATCGCGCCTGTCAACAATGTGCCATTTAAAGGTATCTTTCAACTGAGCCGACATCTGCAGCATGTTACAGTGAACGCGGAAACATTGTCTTTTAAAAGGTGAATTGTGGACAAACTACAATAGGCTTGAATCCCAGCCTAGGGGTTTGGAGTCTTTCCTTCAGTCTGTCCAGTGTTGCTAAGAGACTGGAGTCTTACCTTCAGTCTGTCCAGTGTTGCTAAGAGACTGGAGTCTTACCTTCAGTCTGTCCATTGTTGCTAAGAGACTGGAGTCTTACCTTCAGTCTGTCCAGAGTGTTGCTAAGAGACTGGAGTCTTACCTTCAGTCTGTCCAGAGTGTTGCTAAGAGACTGGAGTCTTACCTTCAGTCTGTCCAGAGTGTTGCTAAGAGACTGGAGTCTTACCTTCAGTCTGTCCAGAGTGTTGCTAAGAGACTGGAGTCTTACCTTCAGTCTGTCCAGAGTGTTGCTAAGAGACTGGAGTCTTACCTTCAGTCTGTCCAGAGTGTTGCTAAGAGACTGGAGTCTTACCTTCAGTCTGTCCAGTGTTGCTAAGAGACTGGAGTCTTACCTTCAGTCTGTCCAGTGTTGCTAAGAGACTGGAGTCTTACCTTCAGTCTGTCCAGAGTGTTGCTAAGAGACTGGAGTCTGGCTGTGTGTTCCAACAGCTGGGCACTAGGAGTTACTGCTCAACAACACATTAAACAAAACTTCAATCAGCTACAGTTACAGCCAAAAAGTGTGAATATGCTGACAGTTTTTTTAGGGGCCTTTATGTAACCAATTACGTAATTGAGAACAACAATTTTACAGGTACAACACAGAACAAGAAGGGGGGTGCCATCATACCTGGGGATTTGCCAGTGATGTCCACCACTTTGACGTTGGCACTCATCTGCAGTAACGTGTCCAGTAGTTGGTCAGTCTTACGATAGAGGGCGCTAGAGAGCACCTCTGGGTGAGACCCGTCTCTAGTGGGCAGTTTGGAGACATGGAGGGGGGGCAGGGAGGCTAGCTGGGCACGCATCTTCTCAGCCTGGAGGGAGAGAGAGGGGGGGGAGAGGAGGGATGGAGGGGAGGAGGGAGGGGGGGGAGAGGAGGGAGGGGGGAGGGATGGAGGGGAGGGGAGAGGGAGGGAGGGAGGGAGGAGGGATGGAGGGAGGGGAGGGAGAGGAGGGAGGGGGAGGAGGAATGGAGGGGAGGGGGGAGGGGAGAGGAGGGGGGAGGGGAGAGGAGGGAAGGGGAGGAGGAGGGATGGAGGATAAGTGTTTCTTCTCTACAACAGAGTATTATGTTCCTGGAGAGAAGGACTGACCTTAGCCTGGTCCCAGATCTGTTTGTGCTCTTGCCAACTCCATTGCTCATTGGCATGACAGTGAGCGACAAGGAGTTGACATGATAGCACTAACAGACTGGCCCAGCGGTTGGAACTGAAAATAGTTTCCAATCGTTTAGTTCTGAACGGAACCATTATTTGTTTTGTTCCGTTCCACTATTCCGACCACCAAAATAAAGTTCTGAACCGGTTCGAACCCCAAAAACGTACCAGTTTATATCATTCCTTTCTGTTCCTTTTTAAACCTCTGAAAATGGCGGCAGGTAGCTTAGTGGTTAAGAGCGTTGTGCCAGTAACCGAAAGGTCGCTGGTTCTAATCCCCGAGCCGACAAGGTGAAAAATCTGTCGATGTGCTCTTGAGCAAGGCACTTAACCCTAATTGCTCCGGTAAGTCGCTCTGGATAAGAGCGTCTGCTAAATGATTAATTATTATTATTATTAAAATTGAACTCGACATGAAATTACACACACCAATTACTTCACCAATCATGCAGTGTGGATAGAGCAGCTTGCTGTGGAGCGGGCGAGCGATAGCTCAGCGAGCTGTTTACACGCGTGATGGAAAGACAAGTGAAGGGCGCGAGAGGAGGAGGCTTGAAGTGCTGGGCATCTTGTGATACCTACGGAGGAACGGCTTCTATGCAGGAACTTTGAATGTCTTTGAACTTCAGAGTTGGCTGAATGTTGGACCAGAGAAGCTAGCTGGCTAACAAGCTTGTGTGTGCAGAGCGGCACCAGAGTTAACACGTCTTACCTTTTTTGTAGTTAATAAATCCAATGTGAAATGTGATAGTATCCCTAACTAGCGTTGAACAAGTGAATCCATTCTTCTCTTAATTAAATCTCTCTGTCACGGTTTCGGCCGAGGCTGCTCCTCCTCCTTGTTCGGGCAGGCTTCGGCGGTCGTCGTCCCCGGAGTACTAGCTATCACCGTTTGATGTTTTCGATGTCTGTTTGGTTTTGTCTGATTGTGTACACCTGTTTCCTGTTTTGTTGATTATGTCTCCTATAAGTTTCTCGTTTGGTTAGTCTTGTGTTGTGTGTTATTGAGCTGCGAGTTTCTGCTCTGTTTATTTGTTTTGGTGTTTTTACGCACAGTTTGCGTATCGCTCGCCTCTGTTTGTTCGAGGCCCGTATTTTGTATTTTGTCACTTTATGACAAGTAAAGTCTGTTGGACTAAGCCTCTGTGTCCTGCGCCTGACTCCTACACCACATCCACATCAGCACCTGACACTCTCCCTATCTTCTGAATCACGCTTGTAACGTCAGTAGGTTACAGCTATGCTTCAGAGGGGGAGGGGCAGGTAACCCACTGGTAAATATGTCCAGCTGGCAGGCAGACACTGGAATAAGTTTCAGATTGACAGAGGGAGGGATTTTGCATAGGTGCTTTGTTAAGTTTTTTTGTGGGACTGGAAAATAAATCCCGGAACGTAAAATAAACATTATTAACCGGTTCCCATGCTTTTAAAATAAGGGTTATGTTCCAGGAACAGTATAGATCACTTTCGTTCCCGGTTCTGATTCTGTTCCTTGAAACATTTAGTAATTTTCCGGTTTTCGGTTATGTTCCCTGAACCGGTTCCAACCCCTGGACTGGCACTCAGGCTACCTTTCAATGAGTGACAAGGCGTTGACGTGATAGCACTAACAGAATGGTACTCAGGCACTGCAGGTGGCTGTAAATCTTTACGCTTTTTTTCAAACACAAAAGAAAACTACTTAAAATGGAGATAGCCCTCGATGGCGATGTCACAGATACAAAGATGAGTCCTCTATCTACCTCTATGGTCTGTCTATCTACCTCTATGGTCTATCTATCATCTACCTCTATGGTCTATATATCTATCTATCTCTATGGTCTATCTATCTATCTATCTCTATGGTCTATCTATCTACCTCTATGGTCTATCTATCTACCTCTATGGTCTATCATATCTACCTCTATGGTCTATCTATCTATCTACCTCTATGGTCTATCTATCTACCTCTATGGTCTTTCCTACCTTAAGTCTGTTGTTCTCATTCTTCAGGTGTTTGATGCTGTGTCTCTGAGCCTCAATCTGCTGCGTCAGGAGAGGAGAGTCTATCACCTGGACCCCCGACCCGGGACCAATACTAGCCATAGTCGCTGTAGGGAGGCACAGAGACACACACACAGTTAACACAGGCCAATATATACACACACACACACACACACACACACAGGGACACGCAGTTAACACAGACTAATACACACACAGACTTCTATTAACACAGACTGCTAAGAAGCAGAACTACAGTAGCAGAAACATGCAGGGTGGCAACAAATACCTTTCTGCTCTTCTGTAGATTAGAAGGGTAGAGATAGACAGAGAGGAAGAGGAGGGGAGAGAGAAGGAGGGAGAGAGGGAGAGGGGGAAAGAGGGAGAGAGGGGGAGAGGGGAGAGAGAGGGAGGAGGGAAAGGAGGGGAGAGGGGAGAGACGAGGAGGGGAGAGGGAGAGAGAGGAGGAGGGGAGAGGGAAGGAGGAGAGGGAGAGAGGAGGAGGGAGGAGAGAGGAGGAGGGAGAGGGAGAGAGAATGTAACAGTGTTTATCGGATCTGAGTGTGAATAACAGCGTTTATCTAACAGCAGTCATCTAAATTGTGAGATATGAATTGCATAACATAACAGATCTGAGTGTGAATAACAGTGTTTATCTAGAACAGATCTGAGTGTGAATAACAGTGTTTATCTAGAACAGATCTGAGTGTGAATAACAGTGTTTATCTAGAACAGATCTGAGTGTGAATAACAGTGTTTATCTAGAACAGATCTGAGTGTGAATAACAGTGTTTATCTAGAACAGATCTGAGTGTGAATAACAGTGTTTATCTAGAACAGATCTGAGTGTGAATAACAGTGTTTATCTAGAACAGATCTGAGTGTGAATAACAGTGTTTATCTAGAACAGATCTGAGTGTGAATAACAGTGTTTATCTAGAACAGATCTGAGTGTGAATAACAGTGTTTATCTAGAACAGATCTGAGTGTGAATAACAGTGTTTATCTAGAACAGATCTGAGTGTGAATAACAGTGAAATTCTTTCAGTAACATCCAAGGGGGGAATTCAGACCTGAGTTCAGCGTGGGTTAATGGAACATAGTTCCCTTTTTATGGACTTTTCTCTCTTTGCGTATTCTGATCTTGAACTGAAGCATGAGAATGGCATTAAATTCACCTGCTATTTGTTTGGGGTGGAGATGGAATGAATGAAGGTGTGTCTACAGCCGTGGAGGACGGCTCATAGTAATGGCTGGAAGGTGCGTCTACAGCAGTGGAGGACGGCTCATAGTAATGGCTGGAACGGACTCCGTCCTCCCCTCAGCAGCCTCCTCTGGTCGACAGATACGCCGTATTCTGACCTGGACTTAATTCCCTCATAATGCCACCACCTTTACGCGCCAGGAAACCATGAATAATAATAAGGTCTAGCGAACTTCCCAGTTCCACGTGGGGAAAAAGCATCTACTTCATTTTTTCCAATAGAAATAACACCATTCTCCATGCACCGTAATTTACAACTTGATAAGAGCTATTGGTAAGAGCTAGGTAAATGAGTAATCCGTTTGGAGAAGGGAATTGGAAATATAAAGTACAATTGTTTTAGATTATTTTACCTTCTGATCCCTGGAGACAAAGATGAAACCAGTCATATGGCAGCAAACTGAAGCATATCAACATGTCACCTTTCCCACAGTAAAGTTGATGAAATGCTGTGCCATTATGCAGAATTTAAATTGACCAGCCTTTTAACTTGGGCACTCGAATGTCTTAATTACAGAATAGTGCTGAGCGATTAGTGCTTTTTGAGGTCGGTTCGATTGTTTTCGATTTCAGTTTCGATTATTTGAGTTGAATGCTGTAACACAGAATAAACCAATTAATACAAGCCCCGTGATGGTGCTGACTGCCCATTCCTGCTTATCACTTAACCATCATTTATTCACATTACTTTACTTTAATAAAATATTTCAGTCATTGTATATATTACTTTTGTTTTATTTGACTGTATTATTTCATTCCAAGTCATCATCTCATCTCTATAGAGCAGCTGCCTGTGCTGTCTGACTAAATCACTATTTTAGTAGTTTCTTCAAAGTAAATAAGGCGGACTTTTATGACTGCTGAATAATACCAACTATCAACCACTCAGATCATGTATTTCCAGGTAGAGATGCCTCACGAAGCGACAGCTGATCTCTACATCCCTTAACAATCGCATTCTGCTGTCTCTTCCACAGCAGGAGTAAAATAAACAGACCAGACAAGTAGATGCTCAATGGATTGTGGTCATTGTAGTTAATTACCAGGTTTTATGTGCTACACTATGTAGAATATCGGCCTGTTGGAAAACTACAACTCCATACTACATCTCACAGTTCAGGCTGGATCTGATTTATCTCTAGAGAAACTGTGCATTCTGGGGGGGGTTTCAGCAGTTGAATGAAATGTATTCCGAGCGCGCAAGGGAACCACGCCTGCAAAGCCGTTACGCACCTGCATAAGGTAAGTCTGAATACCAACTACTGAGAAGTTCGTAGGAAAGGTTTCCTAAGTCTGAATCGGCCCCTAACAGATGGGAGTATGAATAACATACAAGTCTTAAATGGTTTCAAGGCCCTATTCGGGAGATGATGCCCCACTAACCTCCTGTCATCCCCGTGACAATGGAGGCGATGCCCGACGCCGGCGCTCCTCTCAGCCCGTCTATGGCCATCTTTGATTGACTGTTCAGGCGCTGCTTCAGATCCGCCTTCTCTGACTCCAATTGGTCGATGTCAGCCTGCAGCGCGTCCATGGTCTCCTCAAACTCCCTACAGAGGAAATATACATCTGTTATAAACTGATTCTGGATCAGCCTGATTGACAATGACCCCTCTATAGTAAGGATACATTGGTGATAACCAGGGTTGGGATCAATTCCATTTCAATTCAGTCAATTCAGAAAATAAACTGGAGCAATGTTGGATATGTCAACACTATCCTCCATATTCTCTCTATACCAGGGTTCAACCCTCTTCCTGGAGAGCTACCCTCCTGTAGGTTTTCGCTCCAACCCCAATTGTAACTAACCTGATTCAGCTTATCAACCAGATAATTATTGCAATCAGGTGCGCTAGATTAGGGTTGGAGTGAAAAACCTACAGGACGGTATCTCTCCAGAAACAGGGTTGGAGTTAAAACCTACAGAACGGTATCTCTCCAGAAACAGGGTTGGAGTTAACCTACAGGACGGTATCTCTACAGAAACAGGGTTGGAGTTAAAACCTACAGGAGGGTAGCTCTCCAGGAACAGGGTTGGAGTTAACCTACAGGACGGTATCTCTCCAGGAACAGGGTTGGAGTTAACCTACAGGACGGTATCTCTCCAGGAACAGGGTTGGAGTTAAAACCTACAGGAGGGTAGCTCTCCAGGAACAGGGTTGGAGAGCCCTGCTGTACACTCTTAGAAAAAAGGTGCTATCTAGAACCTAAAAGGGTTCTTCGGCTGTCCCCCATAGGAGAACCCTTTTTGGTTCCAGGTAGAACAAGTTTGAGTTCCATGTAGAACCCTTTTTACAGAGGGTTCCACATGGAACCCAACAGAGGGTTCTACCTGGAACCAACAAGGGTTCTCCTATGGTGACAGCTGAAAACCCCTTTTGGAACAATTTTTTCTAAGAGTGTATGTAGCGGACATGAGTCGGTCATGGTTTCTCATGGCGAGGTAGCCCCGCCTGCGACTTCAAAAACAGTGTCGTTCCTTGGCCCAAGAGGGAAACACTGATTTTAATGTCGCAGGCGGGGCTACCTCATCACGTGACCATGAGCAACAATGAACGACTCATGTCCGCTACATGTATCCCATCTAGTTGACTCATGTCCACTACATGTATCCCATCTAGTTGACTCATGTCCACTACATGTATCCCATCTAGACATAATTGTGTTGTGTTTCCTACTTCTCTTTCTTCTTGAGCAGAGTCTGAGTCTCGTCTAGTTGTGTCTGGATCTTCTCCACGCGCTCGTCTGCGTCTTTAGATGAACTGTCTAGTTTCTTCTCCAACAGACTGAGACGCACGCTGGCCTCGCTCAGCTCCTCTCCCTGAGGGGACACACACACAATTTCAATGATGGCGTCAACAAGACATGGTCGCCCTGTTCCTAGCTCCTAATTTTTGTTGTTGTTGTTATTTCTAACATTGCTCAGAATTATGTCTTAATTCCTTTATTTTTTATTTTTGGGACGATGTGTGTGTATTGTTTTGTATTGTTAGATATTACTGCACTGTTGGAGCTGGGAACACAAGCGTTTCGCTACACCGGCGATAACATCTGTTAAATATGTGTACGCGACCAATAAAATAATATTAGACTTTGATTTGACACCCACGTTAGACAGTTCTTTTCAAATAACTGTAATGATCCCTGGCGATACTGTCCTGCAAGGGAACCATCTCTCAATGTGAACATATAGGAAGGGTTCATTTAGCCTACAGTGTTCAGCCTTAGGTCGGGATTTACATCTGAAACCGCACTGTTTGACATTTTAAAGGTAATTTCCAATTGAACCCACATCTGCAGCATTTACCTTTTAATGCGGTCTCCATAAACACGGTAACATCGCCTTGAAAAAAGCCCGCATTGTCTACAAGCGCGACGGTATTGAAATCCCAGCCTTATTGGTAAGGCGGTTAACTCTGTCAGGGTGATGCGTTCATCGATGAGGTCACCGGGGAAACGTTTTAGCGTACCTTGATCTTGAGTGACTTCTTGAGCTCCTTGACGACCGTCTCTCTGTCCTCCAGCTTCATGCCCAGCCCCTCTGCGTCGGTGATCTCAGCTCTGAGGGCCGCCGCACGCAGCTCCACCGGAGGAAGGGTCTGGGAAGGGACAACCACATCAATCAATCAGACTTGATATAGCACAGTTCCTTTCAGTTCAGTAAAAATCACTACCCAAAAGTTTGGGGTCCTAAGCAATTTTTTGGTCCATTAAAAGAACATCAAATTGATCCGAAATACAGTGTAGACATTCTTAATGTTGTAAATGGCTGTTGTAGCTGGAAACGGCTGATTTTTAATGGAACATCTACATAGGCGTACAGAGGCACATTATCAGCAACCATCAGTCCTGTGTTCCAATGGCACGTTGTGTTTGCTAATCCAAGTTTATCATTTTAAAAGGCTAATTGATCATTAGAAAACCCTTTTGCAATTATGTTAGCACAGCTGAAAACTGTTGTGCTGATTAAAGAAGCAATAAAACTGGCCTTGTTGAGACTAGTTGAGTATCTGGAGCATCAGCAATTGTGGGTTCGATTACAGGCTCAAAATGGCCAGAAACAAATAACTTTCTTCTGAAACTCGTCAGTCTATTCTTGTTCTGAGAAATGAAGGCTATTCCATGTGAGAAATTGCCAAGAAACTGAAGATCTCGTACAACGCTGTGTACTACTCCCTTCACAGAACAGCACAAACTGGCTCTAACCAGAATAGAAAGAGGAGTGGGAGGCCCCGGGGCACAACTGAGCAAGAGGACAGATACATTAGAGTGTCAAGTTTGAGAAACAGACGCCTCACAGGTCCTCAACTGGCAGCTTCATTAAATAGTACCCGCAAAACACCGGTCTCAACGTCAACAGTGAAGAGGCGACTCCGGGATGCTGACCTTCTAGGCAGAGTTGCAAAGAAAAAGCCATATCTCTGACTGGCCAATAAAAATAAAAGATTAAGATGGGCAAAAGAAAACAGACACTGGACAGAGGAAGATTGGAAAAAAGTGTTATGGACAGATCAAAGAACATTTGTGAGACGCAGACCAAATGAAAAGATGCTGGAGGAGTGCTTGATGCCATCTGTCAAGCATGGTGGAGGCAATGTGATGATCTGGAGGTGCTTTGGTGGAGGTAAAGTGGGAGATTTGTACAGGGTAAAAGGGATCTTGAAGAAGGAAGGCTATCACTCCATTTTGCAACGCCATGCCATACCCTGTGGACGGCGCTTGATTGAAGACAATTTCCTCCTACAACAGGACAATGACCCAAAGCACAGCTCCAAACTATGCAAGAACTATTTAGGGAAGAAGCAGTCAGCTGGTATTCTGTCTATAATGGAGTGGCCAGCACAGTCACCGGATCTCAACCCTATTGAGCTGTTGTGGGAACAGCTTGACCGTATGGTACGTAAGAAGTGCCCATCAAGCCAATCTAACTTGTGGGAGGTGCTTCATGGGGTGAAATCTCTTCAGATTACCTCAACAAATTGACAACAAGTATGCCAAAGGTCTGCAAGGCTGTAATTGCTGCAAATGTAGGATTCTTTGAAGAAAGCAAAGTTTGAAGGACACAATTATTATTTCTATTAAAAATCATTATTTCTAACCTTGTCAATGACTACATTTCCTATGCATTTTTGCTATATATTTCCTATTCAAACTAATTTCATGTATGTTTTCATGGAAAACAAGGACATTTCTAAGTGACCCCAAACTTTTGAACGGTAGTGTGTATCTTCCAGTTCCAACTAAACATGGAAGACAGACACAGACGGTCTTCAATCAGTATGTTTAACCTGAGTCTACGTTCTGGGACTGAGGCTACATTATGTGGTCTTCAATGACAGCACCTGGTCATGTTGACTACATGCATCCCATAGTTAATATGTTTTGGGGTCGCTAATACAGAACCAACAGTCAGCTGTTGCTGTTGCTATAGTTACCATGATCTGAAGTCTACAGTGCAATACAGTTAGATGTTGCTATAGTTACCATGATCTGAGGTCTACAGTACCTACGGTCAGATGTTGCTATTGCTAGAGTTACTATGTCTTGGTGTCTCTAATACAGTATCTACAGTCAGATGTTGCTATAGTTACCATGATCTGGGGTCTCTCTGCGTCGTACTCTCCTTCCTGCATGGCGGTGGCCATCTTGTTCATTGTTGCTATGACGATGCAGCAGGACTGGCGCAGGCACTCATAGGGGTTAGCACCCTGAATTCCATAGATCTGGAGACAGTCAGGTTAGATATAGAGGTAAGGTTTTAGCACCCTGAATTCCATAGATCTGGAGACAGTCGGGTTAGATATAGAGGTAAGGTTTTATCACCCTGAGTTCCATAGATCTGGAGACAGTCGGGTTAGATATAGAGGTAAGGTTTTAGCACCCTGAATTCCATAGATCTGGAGACAGTCGGGTTAGATATAGAGGTAAGGTTTTAGCACCCTGAATTCCATAGATCTGGAGACAGTCGGGTTAGATATAGAGGTAAGGTTTTAGCAAACTGAGTTCCATAACTCTGGAGACAGTCGGGTTAGATATAGAGGTAAGGTGTTAGCAAACTGAGTTGAATAACTCTGGAGACAGTCAGGTTAGATATAGAGGTAAGGTGTTAGCAAACTGAATTCCATAGATCTGGAGACAGTCGGGTTAGATATAGAGGTAAGGTTTTAGCACCCTGAATTCCATAGATCTGGAGACAGTCGGGTTAGATATAGAGGTAAGGTTTTAGCAAACTGAGTTCCATAACTCTGGAGACAGTCGGGTTAGATATAGAGGTAAGGTGTTAGCAAACTGAGTTGAATAACTCTGGAGACAGTCGGGTTAGATATAGAGGTAAGGTTTTAGCACCCTGAATTCCATAGATCTGGAGACAGTCGGGTTAGATATAGAGGTAAGGTGTTAGCACCCTGAATTCCATAGATCTGGAGACAGTCGGGTTAGATATAGAGGTAAGGTGTTAGCACCCTGAATTCCATAGATCTGGAGACAGTCGGGTTAGATATAGAGGTAAGGTTTTAGCACCCTGAATTCCATAGATCTGGAGACAGTCGGGTTAGATATAGAGGTAAGGTTTTAGCAAACTGAGTTCCATAACTCTGGAGACAGTCAGGTTAGATATAGAGGTAAGGTGTGTGTGTATTTTTGGTTTTACTATCGTTGTGGAGAAGACCAAGGAAAAATGCTAGTGCGTAGGGTTAGGGTTTGTAGTTAGGTTTAGGTTAAGTGTTTGGTGTTAGGGTTAGGTTTAAGGTTAGGGTTCAGTTTAAGGTTAAGGTTAGGGTTAGGGTTAAGGTTAGGTTTAAGGTTAGGGAAAATAGGATTTGAATGGGACTGAATTGTTTGGTCGTGTGTACCTGCTCCCCAGCCTTAAAGGCCACCTCCTCTAGTTTGAGGGCGGAGAGCCCCTCCTGCTCCCCCAGACGGGAAACCATCTGCGCCCCTGCAGCCGCCACCTCCTGCAGCACGGCCACCACCCAGGTCAGGTGCTTCCTGCAGTCCAGCAGTGTATCTGCCACCTGGGGGAGAAAGAAAACACAGAGACCACATCAGACCACACATGGGGGAGAAAGAAAACACAGAGACCACATCAGACCACACCTGGGGGAGAAAGAAAACACAGAGACCACATCAGACCACACCTGGGGGAGAAAGAAAACACAGAGACCACATCAGACCACACCTGGGGGAGAAAGAAAACACAGAGACCACATCAGACCACACCTGGGGGAGAAAGAAAACACAGAGACCACATCAGACCACACCTGGGGGAGAAAGAAAACACAGAGACCACATCAGACCACACCTGGGGGAGAAAGAAAACACAGAGACCACATCAGACCACACCTGGGGGAGAAAGAAAACACAGAGACCACATCAGACCACACCTGGGGGGATCAAACAGTCCGAAGTCAGCTACTTAAATAACTAGCTTGAAGCTGGTGTTGTTCATTTAGATTTTGAGAATAATTAACAACCAGGGAGGAATTTGTCGCTCATCCGTTGACTCATCCGTTGAATCCAAACCCTGGTCTTAATCTGCTTCACGGGCATCCAGGAAGTAAAGGCCTCTGGGTTAAAAACTCTGTGCTGTCCGGCAAGATGGCGGCATACCAAGCAGTCACACTTTAGTTTGTTCTTTGGGTCAAGTCCCAGATTCTATATTCTAAGATTGATCTCTCTTAATTTTTTTTTTTAGAGTGCTGAGTTGTATGTCGAAAAGATACCTTGTAAAATGCCAAACAACAAAATAACTGCGAAAAAATGAGACATTGTCCACAGCGCCCCTCAACCGCAACATGTTAGCTAAAGTGGGTAACCCTCCCACACAGAGGTGGGTAAACCCTCCCACACAGAGGTGGGTAACCCTCCCACACAGAGGTGGGTAAACCCTCCCACACAGAGGTGGGTAACCCTCCCACACAGAGGTGGGTAACCCTCCCACACAGAGGTGGGTAACCCTCCCACACAGAGGTGGGTAACCCTCCCACACAGAGGTGGGTAACCCTCCCACACAGAGGTGGGTAACCCTCCCACACAGAGGTGGGTAACCCTCCCACACAGAGGTGGGTAACCCTCCCACACAGAGGTGGGTAAACCCTCCCACACAGAGGTGGGTAACCCTCCCACACAGAGGTGGGTAACCCTCCCACACAGAGGTGGGTAACCCTCCCACACAGAGGTGGGTAACCCTCCCACACAGAGGTGGGTAACCCTCCCACACAGAGGTGGGTAAACCCTCCCACACAGAGGTGGGTAACCCTCCCACACAGAGGTGGGTAACCCTCCCACACAGAGGTGGGTAACCCTCCCACACAGAGGTGGGTAACCCTCCCACACAGAGGTGGGTAAACCCTCCCACACAGAGGTGGGTAACCCTCCCACACAGAGGTGGGTAACCCTCCCACACAGAGGTGGGTAACCCTCCCACACAGAGGTGGGTAACCCTCCCACACAGAGGTGGGTAACCCTCCCACACAGAGGTGGGTAACCCTCCCACACCCGCCATGGAAGAGCTCCTGAATGGAAAAAGCCTCCAAATGAATTCTGATTAATTAACAGACATCGCATTACTACTACCCCATAGCTTTGGCAACACTAAACACAGGTAGTGAAATGTTTACAGTCAGCTAACCTGACCTGATTACGAGGAGAGATGTTATAGTTTACAGTCAGCTAACCTGACCTGATTACGAGGAGAGATGTTATAGTTTACAGTCAGCTAACGACCTGATTACGAGGAGAGATGTTATAGTTTACAGTCAGCTGACCTGACCTGATTACGAGGAGAGATGTTATAGTTTAGTCAGCTAACCTGACCTGATTACGAGGAGAGATGTTATAGTTTACAGTCAGCTAACGACCTGATTACGAGGAGAGATGTTATAGTTTACAGTCAGCTGACCTGACCTGATTACGAGGAGAGATGTTATAGTTTAGTCAGCTAACCTGACCTGATTACGAGGAGAGATGTTATAGTTTACAGTCAGCTAACCTGACCTGATTACGAGGAGAGATGTTATAGTTTAGTCAGCTAACTTGACCTGATTACGAGGAGAGATGTTATAGTTTACAGTCAGCTAACTTGACCTGATTACGAGGAGAGATGTTATAGTTTACAGTCAGCTAACTTGACCTGATTACGAGGAGAGATGTTATAGTTTACAGTCAGCTAACCTGATTACGAGGAGAGATGTTATAGTTTACAGTCACCTAACCTGACCTGATTACGAGGAGAGATGTTATAGTTTACAGTCAGCTAACGACCTGATTACGAGGAGAGATGTTATAGTTTAGTCAGCTAACTTGACCTGATTACGAGGAGAGATGTTATAGTTTAGTCAGCTAACTTGACCTGATTACGAGGAGAGATGTTATAGTTTTAAAAAGGGCCATTGTTCTTCTTACTACAGTAGTAAGTTAAAACCTCTCTTGTTTACATTTAGCTAGTCGTTTGACTAGCATTTATTTTTATGTTTACACTTATTTCTTTAAATAATTGTAAACTATTTAAACAGTTAACTATTCTTTAACTGACTTTAGCCTGAAATAGTACAATTATCTTGGTTTAAACCCATTGCTTCTCATTCTTCTAGAATTGACCATTGGTTAGATTCTAATGTTGTTTAAGAATGTATTTCAGAAGTATCTGTCTGCTTCCCTATTAACAAACTATGCAATTATCTCATTACACCTGAGGGTTTGCAATAATGGCTACTGGAAGTTTAATTCAAATCTTCTTAATTACCAGGAAATTATGGCTTTACTGCAAACATTTACAAGCATTTCTGGGAAAACCTTAGATATGTGGATATCCTTACAGATTACACTGGGCTCCCGAGTGGCGCAGCGGTCTAAGGCACTGCATCTCAGTGCTTGAGGCGTCACTACAGACCCCCTGGTTCGATTCCAGGCTGTATCACAACCGGCCGTGATTGGGAGTCCCATAGGGCAGCGCTCAATTGGCCCAGCATCGTCCGGGTTTGGCCGGTGTAGGCCGTCATTGTAAATTAGAATTTGTTCTTAACTGACTTGCCTCGTTAAATAAAGGTTAAAAATAAATAAACACACTCTACCACTATTAAACAAGGTGTAATAATCTTGATTCCCAAGCCTGGAAAATATCCCAAATTTTTGGATAACAGACCCTCCTATCGACAGATTTTAAACTTAGCCACAAATCACCTTAAGAAAGGCATGGAACAAGTCATCAGCGAAACACAATCTGGTTTCATGAACGGTAGATCAATTCACAACAACATAAAATTAGTCTTAGACTTAATTGAATACAGAGACCCTAAATGAGGATGACTGTTTTATCTTTTATAAAGCTTTTTGATACGGTCAAATATCATTTAATCTTCCGGGTACTTGAACTATTTGGTTTTGGGGATACGTTCGTAGATTTGATCAAGGCTACTGGGACATAAATAACTCTGTCATTAACAGGTGGCACATCACCTCGTTTAGACGTTAAACTTGGTATTAGACAAGGTTGTCCAATTAGTCCATATCTATTCATCATGGCGGCTGAGATGCTGGCTATCCAGCTAAAGAACTGTAATGATATAAAAAGCTATCTGTGCTGGGTACTGACATCTCGGTTAGCCAACTAGCTGACAACACCACAGTCTTTCTTAAAAATTAACATCAAATTCCAGTGGCTATTTTTTTTTTTTTAATATCCCAGTTAGATTAGAGATAAAATACTGTACCTAGGTATTCATATCACCAAAGATTCTGATACAAGTGATACAATTAATATGTTTAATCAAATCCAGGAGTGTATGTCCAGGCTAAACTTATGGCTTCAAAGAGATCTTTCCGTTTTGGGCAGAGTATACTTGACTAAAATGGAAAGTTTATCTAGATGCATCTACCCCGCCTTTTATTTGGCCTCTCCCCAAATATAGTTAAATACATAAAGGACATTGTGAGAGAAAAATGTACGTGTAACATGTTTACCTGCTTTGTTTAATATTAATAGTTAACAATTCTATACTGTTCTACTAATGCTGTGTTTTTTTTTTTTGTAAAGGGAAGGTTTCTACTCCGGATCCCTGCAGCTAGTCTAGATGTGTGGTCAGGGACACGGGTTTGACTAGTCTAGGCGTGTGGTCAGGGACACGGGTTTGACTAGTCTAGGCGTGTGGTCAGGGACACGGGTTTGACTAGTCTATGCGTGTGGTCAGGGACACGGGTTTGACTAGAGATAGGGGTATCTGGAGCTGACAACTGATTAAGTGATGACTAGGTGATAAAACCAACAGCCACATTTTCATTTCATGATTCGTGGTGTGTGAGAGGGAGATGTCTCTGGTCTGACTGAGCCTGCATTTTCATAGACTGAATTGGTGTCTGTAAGGTACCAGGGACGAGATCTGTTAGGAATAGTTGATAAGAACCTTGTCTTTGGGCGCCAAACCCTGGTTTCCATACAATGAGAACAGTCTTCACAGCAGATACTGTCTGCTGTGAATTATTAATGTCTTTCATATAAATCCTAACCTTTTTGACTCATTCCACACATCTGTTGTTTGTCATACACAGACTAAGTGGGTGTATCGTGCTGTAAAAGATCTTTGAATGTCAGAGCTCTTGGCCTCTAGACTCAAGAGTGTTGGGTCGACCAGCCTCAGTATTGCAGAGCACTCACTCCATTCCCAGGTGTGTGTGGTGTGACCTGCTGCTTTATTAATACGTTTTTGAATAAAGTAATATCCTGATTGGTGGTTGACCTTGTCTCTCCTCGTTCCTGATTGGTGGTTGACCTTGTCTCTCCTCGTTCCTGATTGGTGGTTGACCTTGTCTCTCCTCGTTCCTGATTGGTGGTTGACCTTGTCTCTCCTCGTTCCTGATTGGTGGTTGACCTTGTCTCTCCTCGTTCCTGATTGGTGGTTGACCTTGTCTCTCCTCGTTCCTGATTGGTGGTTGACCTTGTCTCTCCTCGTTCCTGATTGGTGGTTGACCTTGTCTCTCCTCGTTCCTGATTGGTGGTTGACCTTGTC
The DNA here is from genome assembly GCF_020615455.1 of Coregonus clupeaformis. Classification (NCBI taxonomy): domain Eukaryota; kingdom Metazoa; phylum Chordata; class Actinopteri; order Salmoniformes; family Salmonidae; genus Coregonus; species Coregonus clupeaformis. Next base: position 5,990,917 of record NC_059220.1, read on the forward strand.
TCTCCTCGTTCCTGATTGGTGGTTGACCTTGTCTCTCCTCGTTATTGATTAGAATTTCCAGCGACAACTTCAAAACATCTATAATAACCGAACCCATTATACCAAGAAGGGTTAGACTTTAAAGAACGTAGTTTGAGATTGATTAGGACTGCTTTAATGGCACTTTGAAAGTTTACTGGTTAAAGTCCTTTTTTTGAGGAACAGTTATACCTTCTGGTTTAGTATGTGTAGAGAACTGTTTAGAAAAGTGGGCGGATTACGTTTTCTCCTTTCATGTGATGCCAGTATCTCTAAGCTCCCTGTCAAGTTATCGGCCTTTCTCCAGCAAGCCCTTCTCTACAGGAAGACGCTTTACACCCCATAATTACTCTATCTTATCCAGAGCACTGGATGGTCCGTATTAAATATCATGAATGAAGGGTGGGATGTTCTGGCTGACTAGTTGGAGAGGAATATATGGTCTGTATTAGATGTCATGAACGATGGGTGGGATGTTCTCTCTTATAATGATTTTTGTGTTCAATTTGATTTCATACCCTCTACTTTGCAATGCAGCAACATCGTTAATGTTATTCCTAAGGCCTTTCTTTTAGATTTTCTAATAGGAATATGGAATTTCTGACCAATGTTGTAATACATCTTACAAAATCTTTCATCCACAAAGCAAAATTAATGAAGACTTCCCCCAACTTTATTGTTTTCTAACATGAATTCCAAAAGGTATTACAGAATCCCTTAAAGAGCAACAGCCTTTAATAAGCAACAAATCCTTTTGAAAACGGCCTGTTTGGTATCGATATGAGTCAGAATTGACTACAAAGTGTAAACAGGATCATTTTGGTCATAAAGTCAGTCTTGTCTAAAACGGAGTTTAGAACATCCGTGCATCACAATGGGTAAATTAAGGTTGGGTGTTGATTTGCTCTCTATCAGTGAGATATTACGGTTGGGTGTTGATTTGCTCTCTATCAGTGAGATATTACGGTTGGGTGTTGATTTGCTCTCTATCAGTGAGATAGACCTGCCCAGCAGCTCCAACTTTGTTTACATGAGACAACACGTTGCATATTTGTTAACTTGAGAAATACATACACCTTAGTTAGATGTAAAATTGCGCAACAAAAAACATCCTTGGCAAAAACTTAATTACAGATTTCTTGAGTTATCTTCGATTCATTTTGGGGATTTTGATGAAGTGAAACAGACTTCCGTGTCTACAGTGTCTCATGAGGGACAAACATCATTAACCAAATGCGGAATCGGTCAGGAAACACACCTCCAAGACTGAAATCTCGTTTTTTTCTAATGAGCAACAGAAAAACACAGTGGCTCTTTATATTGATGAAGAACAGAAACGCATGTAAACTTAAGACAATTATTATGCTTTTTATTATATTTTAAAATGTATTATTTTCTATATAAATCCTGCTCAGGCCTCTGTCTATATGATATTGTACCTGTTTGTAAAAAATTAAAAATAAAACTGTGGTCAGTCTTTATCCGCTGTAACCCTAACCAAGAGTGCAGCTCAGTAAAACTGATTGGTTACCTGCTGTAGGAAGGTGAGTGCGGCAGGTATCCCAGGCACGTCTGTGCCAGGCATGCGTCGGCGGATCTTCTTACAGAACTGTCTGATGTCAGAACAGGAAGTCTCTAGATCCTTCAGCAGCAAGGCCAGGTCCGCCTTCTCCTGCCCCGGGTGAAGGAACACACGCAGACGACCAACCTCCACAGACATACAGTCCAACGCACTCTGGGTAAACTACAGACGGGGACAGAGGGAGAGGGAGAGAGGAGGGGAAGAGGGGGAGGGAGAAAGGAGGGGAAGAGGGGGAGGGAGAGAGGAGGGGAAGAGGGGGAGGGAGAGAGGAGGGGAAGAGGGAGAGGGAGAGAGGAGGGGAAGAGGGGAGGGAGAGAGGAGGGGAAGAGGGGGAGGGAGAGAGGAGGGGAAGAGGGGGAGGGAGAGAGGAGGGAAGAGGGGGAGGGAGAGAGGAGGGGAAGAGGGGGGAGGGAGAGAGGAGGGGAAGAGGGGAGGGAGAGAGGGGGGGAAGAGGGGGAGGGAGAGAGGAGGGGAAGAGGGGGAGGGAGAGAGGAGGGGAAGAGGGAGAGAAAGAGAGAGAGCGTGTAAGAAGGAGTCATGTGGAGATACACTACCGGTCTGAAGTTTTAGAACACCTACTCATTCAAGGGTTTTTCTTTATTTTTTACTATTTTTTACATTGTAGAATAATAGTGAAGACATCACAACGATGAAATAACACATATGGAATCATGTAGTATCCATATATTTTATATTTGAGATTCTTCAAAGTAGCCACCCTTTGCCTTGATGACAGCTTTGCACACTCTTGGCATTCTCTCAACCAGCTTCACCTGGAATGCTTTTCCAACAGTCTCGAAGGAGTTCCCACATATGCTGAGCACTTGTTTCCTTCAGTCTGCGGTCCGACATCCCAAACCATCTCAATTGGGTTGAGGTCAAGGGATTGTGAATGCCAGGTCATCTGATGCAGCACTCCATCACTCTCCTCCTTGGTAAAATAGCCCTTACACAGCCTGGAGGTGTGTTTTGGGTCATTGTCCTGTTGAACAACAAATGATAGTCCCACTAAGCCCAAACCAGATGGGATGACGTATCGCTGCAGAATGCTGTGGTAGCCATGCTGGTTAAGTGTGCCTTGAATTCTAAATAAATCACAGACAGTGTCACCAGCAAAGCACCCCCACACCATCACACCTCATCCTCCATGCTTTACGGTGGGAAATACACATGCAGAGATAATCCGTTCACCCACACCGCGTCTCACAAAGACACAGCGGTTGGAACCAAAAATCTCAAATTTGGAATCCAGACCAAAGGACAAATTTCCACTGGTCTAATGTCCATTGCTCGTATTTCTTGGCCCAAGCAAGTCTCTTCTTCTTATTGGTGTCCTTTAGTAGTGGTTTCTTTGCAGCAATTCGACCATGAAGGCCTGATTCACACAGTCTCCTCTGAACAATTGATGTCGAGATGTGTCTGTTACTTGAACTCTGTGAAGCATTTATTTGGGCTGCAATTTCTGAGGCTGGTAACAGCAGAGGTAACTCTGGGTCTTCCATTCCTGTGGTGGTCCTCATGAGAGCCAGTTTCATCATAGCGCTTGATGGTTTTTGCAACTGCACTTGAAGAAACTTTAAAAGATCTTTACATTTTCCGTATTGACTGACCTTCATGTCTTAAAGTGATGATGGACTGTCGTTTCTCTTTGCTTATTTGAGCTGTTCTTGACATAATATGGACTTGGTCTTTTACCAAATAGGGCTATCTTCTGTATACCCACCCTACCTTGTCACAACACAACTGATTGGCTCAAACGCATTAAGAAGGAAAGACATTCCACAAATTAACTTTTAAGAAGGCACACCTGTTAATTGAAATGCATTCCAGGTGACTACCTCATGAAGCTGGTTGAGAGAATGCCAAGAGTGTGCAAAGCTGTCATCAAGGCAAAGGGTTGCTACTTTGAAGAATCTCAAATATAAAATATATTTAGATTTGTTTAACACTTTTTTGGTTACTACATGATTCCATATGTGTTATTTCATAGTTTTGATGTCTTCACTATTATTCTACAATGTAGAAAATAGTAAAAAATAAAGAAAAACCCTTGAATGAGTAGGTGTTCTAAAACTTTTGACCGGTAGTGTACATCTACTGTAGTTAAAGGAACCCACTAGGTTGAACAACATTTTACATGGTCCTGCCAGTTGGATTTTGACCAGTGACTTAAAAGTTTTGGCATTGCACACACTTGGCATAAAGATTGTAGGTACCCTGATGTGGTCAGCCAGCTGCATGGTGCAGTCTTCTGTCTGATCTGCCAGGTGAATGCTGTACAGGTGCTGGTAGTATTTGATGGCCTTGGTGAGAGGCTCCACATGCACCGTCTCATCCAGCTGGTCCTTGTGCAGCAGGTCAATCAGGAAGTCCAGGGAACGTTCATGCACGCCCATCTCCGGATACAGAGTCCCGATCTTCTGATATACCTCCACACTGCACTGGTTCAGCGCTCTAACACACAAACATTATAGTTGAGTGACATCTTTCCATGTTGAATGCAGTGTAGTGAAAGAGAAAAGTAAATGGCTATACTTACTGTTGATATTTATGAAGTGTAGTAGACTGACTTACTGTTGATATTTATGAAGTGTAGTAGACTGACTTACTGTTGATATTTATGTAGTGTAGTAGACTGACTTACTGTTGATATTTATGTAGTGTAGTAGACTGACTTACTGTTGATATTTATGAAGTGTAGTAGACTGACTTACTGTTGATATTTATGAAGTGTAGTAGACTGACTTACTGTTGATATTTATGAAGTGTAGTAGACTGACTTACTGTTGATATTTATGAAGTGTAGTAGACTGACTTACTGTTGATATTTATGAAGTGTAGTAGACTGACTTACTGTTGATATTTATGAAGTGTAGTAGACTGACTTACTGTTGATATTTATGAAGTGTAGTAGACTGACTTACTGTTGATATTTATGAAGTGTAGTAGACTGACTTACTGTTGATATTTATGAAGTGTAGTAGACTGACTTACTGTTGATATTTATGTAGTGTAGTAGACTGACTTACTGTTGATATTTATGAAGTGTAGTAGACTGACTTACTGTTGATATTTATGAAGTGTAGTAGACTGACTTACTGTTGATATTTATGAAGTGTAGTTGACTGACTTACTGTTGATATTTATGAAGTGTAGTAGACTGACTTACTGTTGATATTTATGTAGTGTAGTAGACTGACTTACTGTTGATATTTATGAAGTGTAGTAGACTGACTTACTGTTCATATTTATGAAGTGTAGTAGACTGACTTACTGTTGATATTTATGTAGTGTAGTAGACTGACTTACTGTTGATATTTATGAAGTGTAGTAGACTGACTTACTGTTGATATTTATGTAGTGTAGTAGACTGACTTACTGTTGATATTTATGTAGTGTAGTAGACTGACTTACTGTTGATATTTATGTAGTGTAGTAGACTGACTTACTGTTGATATTTATGTAGTGTAGTAGACTGACTTACTGTTGATATTTATGAAGTGTAGTAGACTGACTTACTGTTGATATTTATGTAGTGTAGTAGACTGACTTACTGTTGATATTTATGTAGTGTAGTAGACTGACTTACTGTTGATATTTATGAAGTGTAGTAGACTGACTTACTGTTGATATTTATGTAGTGTAGTAGACTGACTTACTGTTGATATTTATGAAGTGTAGTAGACTGACTTACTGTTGATATTTATGTAGTGTAGTAGACTGACTTACTGTTGATATTTATGTAGTGTAGTAGACTAACTTACTGTTCATATTTATGAAGTGTAGTAGACTGACTTACTGTTGATATTTATGAAGTGTAGTAGACTGACTTACTGTTGATATTTATGAAGTGTAGTAGACTGACTTACTGTTGATATTTATGAAGTGTAGTAGACTGACTTACTGTTGATATTTATGTAGTGTAGTAGACTGACTTACTGTTGATATTTATGTAGTGTAGTAGACTGACTTACTGTTGATATTTATGTAGTGTAGTAGACTGACTTACTGTTGATATTTATGAAGTGTAGTAGACTGACTTACTGTTGATATTTATGTAGTGTAGTAGACTGACTTACTGTTGATATTTATGAAGTGTAGTAGACTGACTTACTGTTGATATTTATGAAGTGTAGTAGACTGACTTACTGTTGATATTTATGAAGTGTAGTAGACTGACTTACTGTTGATATTTATGAAGTGTAGTAGACTGACTTACTGTTGATATTTATGTAGTGTAGTAGACTGACTTACTGTTGATATTTATGTAGTGTAGTAGACTGACTTACTGTTGATATTTATGAAGTGTAGTAGACTGACTTACTGTTGATATTTATGAAGTGTAGTAGACTGACTTACTGTTGATATTTATGAAGTGTAGTAGACTGACTTACTGTTGATATTTATGAAGTGTAGTAGACTGACTTACTGTTGATATTTATGAAGTGTAGTAGACTGACTTACTGTTGATATTTATGAAGTGTAGTAGACTGACTTACTGTTGATATTTATGAAGTGTAGTAGACTGACTTACTGTTGATATTTATGAAGTGTAGTAGACTGACTTACTGTTGATATTTATGAAGTGTAGTAGACTGACTTACTGTTGATATTTATGTAGTGTAGTAGACTGACTTACTGTTGATATTTATGAAGTGTAGTAGACTGACTTACTGTTGATATTTATGAAGTGTAGTAGACTGACTTACTGTTGATATTTATGAAGTGTAGTTGACTGACTTACTGTTGATATTTATGAAGTGTAGTAGACTGACTTACTGTTGATATTTATGTAGTGTAGTAGACTGACTTACTGTTGATATTTATGAAGTGTAGTAGACTGACTTACTGTTCATATTTATGAAGTGTAGTAGACTGACTTACTGTTGATATTTATGTAGTGTAGTAGACTGACTTACTGTTGATATTTATGAAGTGTAGTAGACTGACTTACTGTTGATATTTATGTAGTGTAGTAGACTGACTTACTGTTGATATTTATGTAGTGTAGTAGACTGACTTACTGTTGATATTTATGTAGTGTAGTAGACTAACTTACTGTTCATATTTATGAAGTGTAGTAGACTGACTTACTGTTGATATTTATGTAGTGTAGTAGACTGACTTACTGTTGATATTTATGAAGTGTAGTAGACTGACTTACTGTTCATATTTATGAAGTGTAGTAGACTGACTTACTGTTGATATTTATGAAGTGTAGTAGACTGACTTACTGTTGATATTTATGAAGTGTAGTAGACTGACTTACTGTTGATATTTATGAAGTGTAGTAGACTGACTTACTGTTGATATTTATGAAGTGTAGTTGACTGACTTACTGTTGATATTTATGAAGTGTAGTAGACTGACTTACTGTTGATATTTATGAAGTGTAGTAGACTGACTTACTGTTGATATTTATGAAGTGTAGTAGACTGACTTACTGTTGATATTTATGTAGTGTAGTAGACTGACTTACTGTTGATATTTATGAAGTGTAGTAGACTGACTTACTGTTGATATTTATGAAGTGTAGTAGACTGACTTACTGTTGATATTTATGAAGTGTAGTAGACTGACTTACTGTTGATATTTATGAAGTGTAGTAGACTGACTTACTGTTGATATTTATGAAGTGTAGTAGACTGACTTACTGTTGATATTTATGAAGTGTAGTAGACTGACTTACTGTTGATATTTATGAAGTGTAGTAGACTGACTTACTGTTGATATTTATGAAGTGTAGTAGACTGACTTACTGTTGATATTTATGAAGTGTAGTAGACTGACTTACTGTTGATATTTATGTAGTGTAGTAGACTGACTTACTGTTGATATTTATGAAGTGTAGTAGACTGACTTACTGTTGATATTTATGAAGTGTAGTAGACTGACTTACTGTTGATATTTATGAAGTGTAGTTGACTGACTTACTGTTGATATTTATGAAGTGTAGTAGACTGACTTACTGTTGATATTTATGTAGTGTAGTAGACTGACTTACTGTTGATATTTATGAAGTGTAGTAGACTGACTTACTGTTCATATTTATGAAGTGTAGTAGACTGACTTACTGTTGATATTTATGTAGTGTAGTAGACTGACTTACTGTTGATATTTATGAAGTGTAGTAGACTGACTTACTGTTGATATTTATGAAGTGTAGTAGACTGACTTACTGTTGATATTTATGAAGTGTAGTAGAC